>NC_136985.1:6529434-6724434 GCF_032717465.1 Coenobita brevimanus | reverse complement strand
ACTCATAAGGATAATGTAATGGCAAAAAAAACAGGTTAAATATATGGTTAACTGCAATAGCCTCTATTAACACGAAATTAGCAAGAGTAAATTTATCTAAGTCAGCCCTGATAAAATGAGATACCAGATAATACTCAGTGAATGCCAGGTAAATTATTACAGATCCAAACTACAGTAGTATCAAAACTGACTGACATAAAACCCAACATTAATCAAAAAACCCCACTAGGCCTAAGAATTAACCTTATGCTACACAGTACAAGAAAAAATGCAACAACAGTTATACTCAAATTACACACAGCTGCTAGATGTTTGGAGATTTCTTGAGCACTCACAATAATAATATCTGTACAGGGGAGGACAGAGATGTGAACAAAATGAGAAGCAGATCTAAGTGGCAATGATGCAGAGACTGAGCTCATTATATAGGGGCCAGCAGAGCTTGATACAACTTGTAAGAAGGACGCGCAAATGAAGCCATGGGGAGAAAGAGCTGAAAATCCCGCTCTGAATAACAGAGAGAACGACTTACTCTACTATAACGGTAGAAGGGGGGGACTGAGGCAGAACACGCTCGTGATCAAACATGCAGCAACTGTACGTTAAAATTACACAAAGGATGATGAAATCATAGGCTATGTAACACCTCCCCACAAAGAAAAAAGAAATTTACAAAGGAAAATTCTTATTACTCTAAAACAATCTGTATATGGCATTACAGAACATGCAAATGTCTTTCCTAATGTTACAAAACATGAGATCTCCCTAGCACGTTCAGTCATAGGTACTTGCCAGTATCCCTTTAAGAAATCAAACTTACTTATGTACCTAGCCTTTCCGATCTTGTCTATGCAATCTTCCACGCGAGGGAGAGGGTAAGTGTCTGTTTTGGTTATCTGATTAACACGTCTGTAGTCAATGCAAAGCCGCTGTGACCCACCTGGCTTAGGGACCAGAGTGACAGGAGAACTCCAGTCGCTCTGACAGGGCTCAATCATCATGTGGTCCAACAGGTAGCCAAGCTCCTTCTCGATGAGAGGAACTTTCACTGAGTTCACACGGTAAGGAGGCAATTTAATTGGCTTTGCGTCTCCAACATCGACATCATGCATCAACACAGTGGTTCTTCCTGGAGTAGCACGGAACACTTGCGGGTACTCCTGCAGTAATGCCGAAAACTCCTGCCTTTCCTTGGGAGGTAGATGAGAAAGCTTAGTCTGGAGATCATTCATGATATCAGGATTCTTCCCCAAACTATCACTCAGGCTCATACTGCATGGGAGAGCTTCACTTGCAGACTCGGGTGGAACAGCTACAGAGCAGACTGGATTATTTTCGTCCCGCCTGTGATATAACTTTAGCATGTTGATGTGACATAGTTGCTTGCTCTTTCTACGATCCGGTGTGGCGATGACATAGTTGACATCACCGAGTTTCTTCTCCACGAAATAAGGGCCACTAAACTTGGCTTGAAGAGGTTGCCCATGAACTGGTAGCAGAATCAAAACCTGATCTCCTGGCTGAAAGTGGCGTAACCTGGACTTCTTATCATACCAAGTCTTCATCATCTCCTGCACAGCTCCTAAATTCTCTCTCGCCAGCTGTAAAGCAGTGGACAGCCGTTCTTTGAACTTCATCACATACTCCAGCAGGTTGACGTCATCTTCCTCCGACAGCTAGCATTCCTTGAGTAACTTAAGGGGTCCTCTTACTTCATGGCCAAACAGTAGTTCCAAAGGTGAGAAGCCCAGTGATTCATTTGGAGATTCTCTTGCAGCAAACACAACGAATGGAAGACCTTTATCCCAGTCTTTCTGATGTTCCAAACAGTATTTCTTGAGCATCGATTTGAGTGTCTGATGATATCTCTCCAACGCTCCTTGGGTCTGGGGATAGTAAGCTGAAGACGTGATCTGGGTGATGCCCAACTCTTTCAGAGACTGCTTGAAAACGTTTGACATGAAATTACTTCCCCGGTCTGACTGTACCTCCTTGGGCAGACCAAACTTTGTGAAGAACCCTAGCATTTCCTTAACCACGTTCTTTGCTGAGATATTTCTAAGTGGAATGGCTTCAGGATAACGAGTAGCCATATCAATCATGGTCAACACATAAGAAAATCCTGAAGAAGTCTTAGGAAGAGGGCCCACAATATCCACCAACACACGGGTGAAAGGCTCCTCAAAAGGAGGAATGGGAACTAGAGGTGCAACCTTTTCGGTCTGATTACACTTCCCCACAACTTGACAGGTGTGACAAGACTTGCAATACCAGGAAACATCCCTGAAGATACCTGGCCAGTAGAAGTGTTTCAAAATGCGTGCCACAGTCTTCCTCACTCCAAGGTGTCCTGCCAAACTGGAATCATGAGCCACTCTAATGATATCCTGCCTACAAACACGAGGGATGACAACTTGATGTACAACTTCCCATTCACAGTCGGCTGATGCTGTTGGGGGTCTCCACTTCCTCATAAGTACTCCTGACTTTACATAATAACAAGTAGAAGCACCGGCTGACTCTTCTTCACTGAAAGTAGAGTTAGCTAGACCTTTCAACTCAGGGTCAGCAACCTGCAACTCAACCAACTCTTGACGAGACAAATTATCAACACTACGGGGTACTGCCTCATCTGGTGAGTGGTCCAAATTAGCAAGAAAAGTGTCAGCTAGGATAATATCATCATCATCATTATCCTCTAAATCACCAGTAACTTTAGACTTAGCCCTAGTGACAGCACATGCAGGGAACACATCAGGGACATCACAATCCTGGGACGCAGCCACTGGCTCACTAGACAACTGAGAAGCTGGACACACTTGACTTCCACCAATATCATTTCCAATTAAGAAAGTTACACCTGACATTGGGAGTGTCTCAACCAACCCAACCATAACGGAACCATTAACAAAACCAGACTCTAAATTCACTCTGCACAGAGGGACAGAAAAGTAATTATTCCCTACACCTTGTAAGATTACAGTTTCATCAGAGGAATTAACATTAGAGCCTAGAACACTGGTCAGCATAAGGGATTGGCAAGCACCTGTATCACGATATATTTTAACTGATTTCCTGTCATTACTGTGCAGAGGACTGACAAAACCATCAGATAGGAAATTAGCACATGAACTCTTGAGAGTGTCACCCACGTTACTGCTCAAAAGAGGAGCTCCATCATGAGAATTTAAGTTACCCCTCAAAGCAGGTTCAGTTAACTCAGTTAAAGAATTCTGCGAACTCTCAAGAGTGGACACTAGACCAATTGACTGAATATTTAAAGACTCCTTTTTGTTCACATCACTCTGTCTCCTGAAACATCTCTCCGTAGTATGACCAAGCTTACTACAATAAGTACATTTACTTTTCTGAAATCTAGAGGTGAAGCTGGTATTTACTTCCTGAGAAACATCATACTTATTCTCTTTCCTGTTACCTGTACTCTGAGTAGAGGCAATGTACTTACTCTCAGCTTTCCCTTTTTCTTTAGAATATCTCTTGTGAGTGAGAACATATTCATCAGCTAAAACTGCAGCATCAGACAAATTATCTATTCTTTTCTCATCAAGATATAGGCTTACATCTTTACTATTACACCTTTTGAAGTCCTCCAGCAAAATCATCTGCTTAAATTTATCAAAATCAGAATCCACATTCTTAGAATTTAACCACTGTTCTAACAGATCTTCTTTGATTTTTGCATACTCAACATGGGATTGCTTATCTTGCTTGTAAGTTGTCCTAAATTCTACTCTATAGGCTTCAGGAACAAGCTCATAGGCCTTAAGAATCAAGCTCTTAACTACATCATAATTATCAGATTGATCCTGAGGCAAAGATGCATAAGTTACTTGAGCTTTACCGGTGAGAACAATTTGAAGGAGTACTGGCCAATACTCCTTGGGCCAATTAAAACCTGTAGCTATCCTCTCAAACAACTGAAAATACTTTGTTAAATCAGATTCATTAAAAGGAGGGACAAGTTTAACATTTTTAGCCACATCAAAATCATCAGAGCTAGATGATCCAGTTCCACCTTGTTTCATGCGATACTCATGGTCTGCCTGAATCCTGGCAAGTTCAATTTGTGCCTGAGCCTGTACCTGTGCCTCTTGAATACGAGCATTTGCCTCATTAACACGAGCCTCCGCCTCCTTAGCCTTAGCCTCCTGCAGGGCTAGCTGTAACTTAGCTAATTCAATCTGCTTTTGCTCATTTGGAGGAGTTACATTAAACAAGCTTTCATTAATCATGTCAACAATTTGATCTTTAGAATGATGAGGGCGAACAGCAATTCCCAATTTTTGAGCAACAAGCTTAAGTTCATTCTTTGTTCTGTTTTCTACATCACACACTGTTTGCACATTTGACAAAAAATCTTTGGCTTCATCAAGTGTAGTAATAGTAGACATAATTAATAAGTAACAGTCACAAAATATCAAGCAATATCCTTATGATAATATCCTGAATATCCTGATAAGAGGTCGCCAAATTTATGTTACGGAACAGAGAAAGATAACGTACACTTTAAGTGAGAATACTAAGAGTCACTACTGTCCCGTAAAGTTCCAGGTTCAAAACAAAAGAGTTAGGTAAAATTACAAGTTAAAGTTTAATGCTCAAACTAACAACAAAACATTCAGGACTCATAAGGGTAATGTAATGGCAAATAAACAGGCTAAATATATGGTTAACTGCAATAGCCTCTATCAACACAAAATTAGCAAGGGTAAATTTATCTAAGTCAGCCCTGATAAAATGAGATACCAGATAATACTCAGTGAATGCCAGGTAAATTATTACAGATCCAAACTAGTATAAAAAATGACTGACATAAAACCCAATATTAATAAAAAAAACCCACTAGGCCTAAGAATTAACCTTATGCTACACAGTACAAGAAAAAATGCAACAACAGTTATACTCAAATTACACACAGCTGCTAGATGTTTGGAGATTTCTTGAGCACTCACAATAATAATATCTGTACAGGGGAGGACAGAGATGTGAACAAAATGAGGAGCAGATCTAAGTGGCAATGATGCAGAGACTGAGCTCATTATATAGGGGCCAGCAGAGCTTGATACAACTTGTAAGAAGGACGCGCAAATGAAGCCATGGGGAGAAAGAGCTGAAAATCCCGCTCTGAATAACAGAGAGAACGACTTACTCTACTATAACGGTAGAAGGGGGGGACTGAGGCAGAACACGCTCGTGATCAAACATGCAGCAACTGTGCGTTAAAATTACACAAAGGATGATGAAATCATAGGCTATGTAACAACATATACATACATACATACAAATATATGTACATGCATACTTACAAGTACACATGGTGACTGTCTCTCTGTCTCTATGTCTCTCTCTCATAAGAACATAAGAATTGAGGATAACTGCAATTGGCCACTTGGCCCATGCTAGGCAGTTCCAAAAAGTGTGGAAAGATCACAAGAGAACGACAAGTAAGACAAAGTTAACAGACGAGTGCGTCAGAACTATAAGAGAAAGACAAAGATAACAAGTCGTCTCTAAACTACAAGAGAAAGACAAAGAAAAAGAGTCCTATATAAACTACAAGAGAAAGACAATGATTACAAGTGTAAAGTACTAGAGTAAGGTAAAGATAGCAAAGAAGAAGTCTCTCTCTCTCTCTCTCTCTCTCTCTCTCTCTCTCTCTCTCTCTCTCTCTCTCTTATACACACGCACATGAGGGCACACACACTATGCATCTCTATGTCTCTCTCTATCTATCTATCTTAAACACACACAAACACATAAGGACACATACAAACGCACATCACGTATCTTTCTTTCTCTTACACACGCACATAAACAGGCGCGTACGTATCATTGATGAAAAAAAGTATCGGCATCCTGGGATCGGATAAGATGTGAAATACTTCTTCTTTGGTTCAATCAATAGTGCTACCATGCTTTTATAATTTGTAATTTTTTTATGCCATGTAGCACAATGATAATATGACAAATCAAGCTGTATATCTGTAAACTATAAGAACAAATGAATAATAGCAACAAAAGTTTCCTTTCATGTAAATCATAGTCAGTGCATAGTAATGTCTCACACTGAAAGGATGACGATACCTTTTTTTATCAATAGAACATACATAGGCTACACACACATAATGACTCTGTCTTTCTGTCTGTCTCGCTTTCTCTGAGACACACTCACACACATCACCTCTCTATCTCTCTTCGTCTCTCTATATGTCTGTCTCACATACGCACACACGCACAGACACACACACACACACACACACACACACACATATATATATATATATATATATATATATATATATATATATATATATATATATATATATATATATATATATATATATATATATATATATATATATATATATATATATATATATATATATATATATATATATATATATATATATATATATATATATATATATATATATATATATATATATATATATATATATATATATATATACACACACACAAACTTACACGTACAACTTTCTCGCCCTGTCTCACACACACACGTACGTACATACGTACATACATACATACATACATACAAAGACACCTGTCAGCACCTTCTCACGTCCTCCTGGGTCATTCACTTGCGGGTCATGATGGAGGGTGGACGTACTGAGGAGCCACTGGAGAACTCTACCTCCAACCCACCACCTACATGCAGCATAAGGACCAAAGGTCAGGTCCCGAGGCGCGACATGAGGCCCTCAACTACTTATTTCGAAATGCCTTGCAGAAAGAATGTAAAAATAGAAAAGCAGGGAACACGCTTGAAACAGGTAGCTCGCTGCTTGAGTGAATCATTCATTGACCCGCCGCCTCCCTCCTCCCCTCATCTACCCGAACCAACCATCTCCACACAGCCACAACCACTGAGATATGATTATTGCGAGGACGACAGTGAAAGCAGCTCCATCACCCCTTCTAGATCATCTGTCCCTGCTTCTGCCATCTCAGATCCGAGTACTTCTGGGTACACGCCTGCACCACGCCCACGCCCACAGATCTTAACCCCAAGTAAATACATGCCACTGTTGTTTACTGAGAGCGACGACAGCAGCGGGGACGACTTTGACGTAACTGGGAGGGATTGTGGGTGGCAAGGCTCATCAAGCAGTGGTGAGGAGGATGACAGTGAAGACGGGGATAATGAGGATGAAGGTGAAAACAGTGAGGAGTCACAAGTTACCCTGCGTGAGGACTCAGCGTTTTCGTTTTCCTGGTCAGAGGGGTCAGACTTTGTACCAGACCTACCGAACTTTCGGCGTGAGAGCAGTGGTACAACTGAAGACTGGCCCTGTAACGACGAGGCAAGGGAAAGTGACTACTTCCGTGCCTTCTTGGATGATGAGGTGATGTCATTCGTGGCTGAGAACACCAACAAATATTACCGTTGGGTGTCTCAGCATATGAACTTCATCTCCCCGAATTCCAGGGTACGACAGTGGGTGGACACCACACCCAGGGAGCTCATTGTTTTCATCGCCTTGATGCTGGTGATGCCACTGTGCAAGAAGCATGTTCTTCAGCATTATTGGCGCAATGACCCCTTGACCAACACTCCTCTGTTCCGTAAATACATGCCTCGTGACAGGTTTTTATTGCTGTTAAGTTTTCTTCACTTTGCAGACAATGAAAACCCTAAAAACGATGATCGTATCTGGAAAGTGAGAGAAATATTTTCGATGGTCCTTTCACGGTTCAAGAAATATTTCTACCCTTTTCAGAAGATGGTCATTGACGAGTCACTTATGCTATTCAAGGGTCGTCTCATTTTCAAGCAGTATATCCCATCAAAGAGACATCGCTTTGGCATAAAACTGTTTGTGTTATGTGACTCTGAGACAGGATTTGTGCTCGACATGATCGTGTACACAGGCACAGACACAGATATAGGAATTGTCAGCAAGAAAGACCCCATGGGCATGTCTGGTGCCATCGTCAAAAAGATGATGGCAGACTACATGGGCAAGGGTCATATTCTTTACACTGACAATTGGTATACTAGCCCTGCTCTCTGTCAATTCCTACATGATAACAAGACTGGGTCAAGTGGAACTGTACGGACATCCAGGAAGTTTATGCCAAAGTTCAAAGGAGAGAAGATCCTTATTGACGATCCTAGTTCTAGTGACACGCCAGATGATGAAGAGGCAGCTCACGCCCATCACAAGAGAAGCCAGAAGCGACGAAGGGGTCGAAAGGATAAGTTCATTCAGAAGGAGAAGTCCGGCAAGGTTGTAGCTTTGAAGTGGAATGACAGACGTGCAGTCCACCTACTCTCCACTATCCACAAAGGCGAGCTTGTTCAAACTGGCAAGGTTCACTACCGCACCAAAAAACCAATCATAAAGCCTGATGTGGTGGTCGACTACACACATAATCTGGATCACTGGAGTAGCCAGGTGATGAATTTCCTGTTTGATGTCCCAGGTGCGCGTACGTTGTCAGGGATAGTGCCGTTACATCTCCATCTATGGCTACTGTCTTGCCGTCTAATTGTACCTCATTAGACCGGGCAGAGGTGTTGAAGGACGGAGCTGTATCACTGGACATCCTTCACAAGCAGAAACCAAGTTTCATAGCCATTTCACTGTTCTGTCATGTCAGACTGCTTTCTCTGTGGTGAGCTGCTGACTTTTGAGCCCTCTTCCAATGGTCTACCAGGCAGGTGTATTCCAGGAGGCTGTCCAAGTTGTGAGCAGTAGACAGGGCATCACACCACTGATAGCAGGTGCCACAACACTGAAAAATGAAGACATAGCCCTCTGTACATCAGGTGTGAGACTTTCAAAGCATACGGCCATCCCTACATACCCTCCCAAGGCATCCTCCGAAGGAGAAGGCTGACCTTGGTTGGGAAATGTCAGCCTGGGAAGGAGGCATACACAGAATCACAGAAGTTAGAAACAAAGGGCTGCTACCTCCTCCCCTTTCCCCTGTTGCTCTCCACATGGGACTAGGAAAAGTTCTGCTTAAGGGAACCTCCCTAGCCACATGCCCCAAAAGATGAAACAAAACCCCAGGGACAAATATTAGTGAGGGAAGGGCAGGTAGAGGGGGAAAGAGGATTAAGCAGGAAGATTCCTCATAAGAAAGTACACAGGTGGTCACCCTCCCCTGTTCCTAGAGGAGCGGAGGGTGGGGGTCGGCAACCACGTGGTTGAGAACAAAGAAAATAACACTGAATTACCCACAGAAAAAATCATGGCAGGAACCTAGGGCCGGAGACCTGGGCGAACATGACCTAGGGCAAACAAACTGGGAAGGAGGTAGCCTGCCAGGCACATGTGGCTTGCGGGCTGCACACCATGTGGTGAAGGCAATCACCAAAGTAAGCTTTAAGAAGTAAAGCCATGGCCTGAGCCCCGGGCTAAAGCAGTGACAGCAGTTCACAGTACTTGCTCAGTGTAAACACCATGTGCCACATGGGCCAGAAAGACCAAATGAACTTGGAACTAATGTTAAATTATCCGTCAGGAGAAAACAATGAGTGGAGCCTTGGGAAAACAAGGGAGAGCGTCATATGATGGAAATAGCTCGTCGTGCCCATTCAGACTGAAAACTATGCGCAATTGTGCAAGCCACACACTACTGTACTAGACCAATTATGGCCTGGGTAAACATAGTATGACAGAAGAATTCTGCCTAGCTAGAATACATTGAAAAAGTTGTGAACCTCATTCTCAAACAGCATATTAAAAACTACACAATATTAACATTATGAAGAGCAGAACACCAAAATCTGGCCTGAGAGGAAAAGTATAGCATGATGGAAATAGCTCATCATGATTGGACAGACAGACCACTGTGTGGACTTTGAGGCTTATGGCAATTAAGCCAAAACGCTTGTAACTACAAAAAATAACACAAATGGAACAAAACATGTCATAGCTCCATGCAAGCAGAGTCTAAGATGAGTACCGTGTTGTAGAGGAAGCTTGCCCTACTTGATGAAATCTGTGCTCCATGAGGAGCTAGTAGCCACACTAAAAACCGTATTTTCAGATGTCCTATAGTAAGGCAGCAGTCCAGTCCCCGACAGCCTAGCGTGGCAGAAGCAAACCACTGCAGTCATATCGACTGACAATTTGCACACAGTGTGGGGCTGCAAACCAGATATGAACATACTGAAACTACGAAAGACAAATGACAAAAAAAATGAAACAAGGGCACTTCCTGCAAGATGCAGGCTTACCATGCAACCGTGAAATTAGTAGCACAGAGTTAAGAAGATGTTGGTGCACAGCTTGTAGAGGACTGATGGTGTCCCCAGATGTTGCACATGCATTGCACGGAAAGAGAGAATAACTTGTCTTGCCGACACCAGCGTTGAGCAAAGGAAGGACAGAGAAGGGGTAATGGGGTAAGGATATGGGAGGATTGTCCTCACGTTTGCCAGCTTTCCCTTTTTTTAGGCTGTATTTATTTCCACGATTTTGGGGGCACAGCTCCCTGCTGCGTCCAGCAGAAGTGAAAGGAGCTAACTCTACAGCTCACTAAATACTGACTTGCCCACCTGGTTATTAATATTATTTTATCGAAAGAAAATGGAGAGGGGCACATTCACACACTGGCACTGAGGATCCACACTCTGTTTATACAGTATCTTTCAACTCACTCTTCTTCTTCAGGAAGGAAGATTGTGGGCTACAAGAGAAGGGCACCTTCACTCTGCAGTCCATTGGACTTACCTAAAGATGAGCCTCTGACAACGAAATCAACATTAAGTCTCCCTCTGTAATGTTAAGCCAAATTGTGTTAACATGCAACTAGCAGTGCCACCCATCTTTGCTAGAGTTAGCCATATTATGGAAAATTAATGACTGTGTTTTAGCAAACCTTAAAGGTAAATAAGTTCCTGGATGGACGAGACAGCAAGCACACACATTTCTTCACCAAATAATACACCGACTAATTCATCTACTGATCTTAAAGAACTTTTTTGGGGGGAGAGGCAGGGGCGTCATTTGGTGGGGGGGGGGGGCAGCCAGGGGCGATCGCCACCCCCAAGTTTTCTGAGGGGCCCCCCAAATCAACTACAATTAATGAAGAAAATATAAGGTTAACACAGTGAAATTAAAAGTATTTTGTATTTAGCCTCAATAGGGTTTGTGTGAAATAAATCGTGTGTGTGTGTGTGTGTGTGTGTGTGTGTGTGTGTGTGTGTGTGTGTGTGTGTGTGTGTGTGTGTGTGTGTGTGTGTGTGTGTGTGTGTGTGTGTGTGTGTGTGTGTGTGTGTGTGTGTGTGTGTGTGTGTGTGTGTGTGTGTGTGTGTGTGTGTGTGTGTGTGTGTTCTTACCTACCTAATTGTTCTTACCTAATTGTATCTTTACAGGAATGAGTCAAGCTCGTACTGTCCCGTGTCTTAGACCATATTTATCGTACATATCCTTAAATTTGTGAATTGTTTTGGGACACACTATTTCATTCGGTAGTGCATTCCATTGATCAATTGCTCTGTTTGGGAAAGTGAATTTCCTTACGTCTTTATCACCTCTCTTCTTATGCTGTTTTTTGCAGTGTCCTCTTGCTGATGTTTCTCCATATGTTAAGGAATCATTTATGTCTATTTTCTCCTTCCCTGATATGCACTTATATAGCATTATCATGTCACCTCTTTCCCTTCTCTCCTGTAGTGTTGGTAGATTCAGTTTATTTAGTCTTTCTTCGTAGCTTAGGTCCCTTAAGTTTGGTATCCATCTTGTAGCGGCCCTTTGAACTTTTTCAATCTTGTCTATGTGTTTTTTGAGATGAGGACTCCAGACTACTGATGCATATTCCAGGGTTGGTCTAATGAATGATGTTATTATCCTTCTTAGCATGTCTTCATTTATGTATGTGAATGCTATTCTCATATTTGCAAGCAGAGTATACGCTGATGTGGTCAGCCGGAGATAGTCTGTTATTGATAATCACACCTAGGTCTTTCTCTCTTTCTGATGTGTGTAGGGTTTTATTTTCTAACTTATAATCCCAATCAGGTCTTTTTCCACTTTTACCAAACTTGATTACATGACACTTGTCCACATTGAATTCCATTTGCCATGTACTACTCCATTCATGAAGTTTATTTAATTCTTCTTGTAGCTCTTTACAAGAGTCTGTGTTAGTAATTCTCCTTTGTATTTTTGCATCATCTGCAAACATATTCAGATAGCTCTCATTTCTAGTGTTACTGTTTATATCATTTATATACACTAAAAACCTGATTGGTGCCAGCACCGAGCCCTGTGGTACTCCACTTGTCACTTCTTTCCATGATGAGTAGTTTCCTCTTAGTACTGTTCTCATTTCTCTTTTTATGAGAAAGTCTTGCATCCAACAAAACAGTTTGCCTCGAATTCCTCCTTGATTGTACAGTTTCCATAAAAGTCTTTGGTGTGGTACTGTGTCAAAAGCTTTCTTGAAATCTAAATAGATACTGTCCACCCATCCTTCCCTTTCCTGTATTGTGTTTGTTACTCTGTCATAGTAGCTCAACAAATTAGTAACACATGATTTTCCTTTTCTGAAACCAAACTGTCTTTCTGTTATCATACTGTGTTCTTCTAGATGATTTACCCGAGCTTTTCTTATAAGCTTTTCTAATACCTTGCTTACAACACTGGTCAGTGATACTGGTCGGTAGTTGAGTGGATTTTTTCTATTTCCTTTCTTGAATAAGGGGACAATATTTGCTTTTTTCCAAATATCAGGTAGTTTACCTTGACTCAAGGATTTCTTGAAAATTAAAAATAATGGTTTACTTAACTCCCTTGCACATTCTCGTAGTACCCAACATGACATTTCATCAGGACCACTTGCTTTTCCTCTGTCTAATCTACTTAACTCCTCCTGTATTACTTTTTCTGCTATTTGTATATCTGGTAGTATGTGTGGACATGCATGTTCCACATAGTCTTTCTCAATATTTTTTTCTTATGTAAAAACTAATTGGAAATTCTTATTTAGTGCTTCACCAATATCTTTCTCTTGTGTATAAGTGATTCCCTCGTCCGTAATGGATTGTATTATATCTTTTACTTTGGTTTTGCTTCTGTTGTAGCTGTAAAACAGCTTTGGTTGATCACTACTTTTATTTATTATATCCTCCTCAAACTGTTTTTGGGCTTCCCTCCTTATTCTTGTATAATCGTTTCTTGCCTGTTTGTAATTATTATACGCCCTTTCGCGATTGTGTCTTCTGTATCTATTCCACAACAAATCTCTTCTTTCTTTTGATTTTTTACATTCTGTATTGAACCATTTCTGTATTTTCTTATCTGCTTCTTTGTGCTGTGGGATGTACTTCTGGACTCCTATTTCATAAAATTCACAGAATTTTTTATATACAGCATTTAAATCTTGTCCTCTAAGCTCATTTTCCCAATCATCTTCTAACAAATACTTCTTTAGGTCTTGATAATTTCCCTTTTTATAGTTTAGGCTTTTTACGTAACTGTCATTGCTGTTAACTATGTCATATGCTATCCTGAAGGTATAATTTAGTACTGCATGATCGCTTTTGCCGAGTGGAGGGTGATATATTAAACTGTCAATATCATTTTCTTGCCTAGTAAATATTAGATCTAGCACTGAAGGTACATCAAGTCCTCTTTTTCTGGTGGTTTCCCTCTTTCACCTTTGTCTGTCAACTTGTACCTTTCCT
This sequence comes from Coenobita brevimanus, assembly GCF_032717465.1. Lineage (NCBI taxonomy): Eukaryota > Metazoa > Arthropoda > Malacostraca > Decapoda > Coenobitidae > Coenobita > Coenobita brevimanus. The sequence continues at coordinate 6,710,747 of NC_136985.1, read as the reverse complement.
TCTTGCTGGAAGTTTGCTCTCATTCAGCCAGTCCCAAAGAAGGGTGACCACTCCCAACCCTCCAACTATCGTCCAATTGCTTTAACGTCCTGTATTTCAAAAGTTTTCGAGTTAATTCTCAATAGAAAAATTTTAAGGCATCTTTCTTATCACAAACTTCTTTCCGATCGTCAGTACAGTTTCCGTCAGGGACGCTCCACTGGCGATCTTCTCACCTACCTTTCAGACTCCTGGTCATCCTTTCGGAACTTTGTCGAAAGCTTTGCCATTGCACTTGACATCTCAAAGGCTTTCGATCGAGTCTGGCATAAATTTTTAATTTCCAAATTGCCCTTTTACGGTTTCTATCCTTCTATCTGTGCCTTCATCGCTAGCTTCCTTTCTGGTCGTTCTATAGCCGCTGTTGTAGACGGCCATCGTTCTTCTCCTAGATCTATCAACAGTGGTGTTCCTCAGGGATCTGTCCTATCACCAACTCTCTTCCTTTTATTCATCAATGATCTTCTAAGCTGTACATCTAACCCTATCCACTCATACACCGATGACTCCACCCTTCACCTTTCCATTCAGTTACCGCAACGCCCATCTCAACAGTTACTTCAACAAACAAGGGATGAGGCTATGACACACCTAATGTCTGACTTGGCTCGTATCTCTGACTGGAGTAAAAATAATATGGTTGTTTTTAATGCATCTAAGACTCAGTTCTTACACCTATCAACCCGACAAAATCTTCCACAGGTATACCCACTAATGTTTAATAATATTCAGCTTAATCCTGCATCATCCTTGAACATGCTTGGGGTTTCATTTACTCGGGACTTATCTTGGTAAGTTCATATTACATTTCTTGTAAAATCTGCTTCCAAGAGATTGGGTGTGCTAAGCTGACTCTGCTCTTTCTTTACCCCTGAACAATTGTTGACTCTATACAGGGGTTTTATCCGCCCCTGTGTGGAGTACAACTCTCATGTGTGGGGAGGCTCCCCACATACAGCTTTTCTCAATAGGGTGGAGTCAAAGGCTTTTCGTCTCATTAACTCTCCTCCTCTTACTGACTCCCTTCAACCTCTGTCTCTTCGCCGCACTGTTGCATCTTTATCTCTTTTCTATCGCTACTTTAATGGTCACTGCTCCTCTGAACTGTATGCTTGCATTCGTCCACCTCTACGACGGGCGCGTAGCACCCGTCTGGCAGCAAACTCTCATCCCTTTTCTGTCCAACTCTCTAATGCAAGACTTAACCGTTACTCCCAGTCTTTCATTTATGCAACAGGTCAGCTCTGGAACTGTCTCCCTCTGTCTGTATTTCCTGGTGCCTATGATCTCCAGTCTTTCAAATGCAGTGTGTCCAGGCATCTCAAAATGATCGGATCTTGAATTTGGCTCTCTATTGTATTTTGTTTTTCTCTTGGGGGGAACTGTTACTGCGGGCTCATGGCCTTTGGTTCCTTCTTCCTCGCATAAAAAAAAAAAAAAGATGTGTTAGGAAAAACTCTTGCACGAGATCCAGGAGCTTTTGGTCCCGACAGCTTTCGTGACTAATTATATCTAGAGTATTCCAATTTATATTTGTATTAAAGTCCCCAGTTAGTATAATTCTTTCCGATTTCTCTTCCAATTTATGTAGTAATGATCTTAAACTCTGAATTGTGTGTGTGTGTGTGTGTGTGTGTGTGTGTGTGTGTGTGTGTGTGTGTGTGTGTGTGTGTGTGTGTGTGTGTGTTCTTACCTAATTGTATCTTTACAGGAATGAGTCAAGCTGGTACTGTCCTGTGTATTAAACCCTTTTCATCATACATATCCTTAAATTTAAGAATAGTTTTGGCACACACTATTTCATTTGGTAGTGCATTCCACTGATCAGTTGCCCTATTTGGGAAACTGAATTTCCTTACGTCTTTATCGCCTCTCTTTTTATGTAATTTTTACAGTGTCCTTTTGCTGATGCTTCCCCATAGGTTATATATCCATTTATATATATTTTCTCTTTCCCTGAGATGCATTTATATAGCATAATCATGTCTCCTCTTTCATTCTATTCTGTAGTGTTGATAGATTCAGTTTTTCCAGCCTTTCTTCGTAACTTGGATCCCTTAAGCTTGGTGCCCATCTTGTACCTGCCCTTTGTACTTTTTCAGTCTTATCTATGTGTTTTTTGAGATTGGGATTCCAGACTACTGATGCATACTCCAGGGTTGATCTGATGAATGTTGTTCTTATCTTTCTCAGCAAGACTTCATTTATATATGTGAATACTGTTCTCATATTATCATGCATTGTAGACATGTTATGTACCCTTCTCACTGATGTGGTCAGCTGGAGATAGTTTGTTATTGATAATCACTCCTAGGTCCTTCTCCTTTTCTGATATGTATAGGTTGATCTTCCAAACTTATAATCCCAATCAGGTCTTTTCCCAATTTTACCAAACTTAATACATGACACTTATTCACACTAAATTCCATTTGCAATTTATTGCTCCATTCATAAAGCGTATTTAATTCATCTTGCAGCTCTTTGCAAGAATCTGTTAGTAATTTTCCTTTGTATTTTTGCATCATCCACAAACATTTTTAGATAGCTTCAGTTTTCAGTGTTACTGTCTGTGTCATTTATATGTACTAATAACATAATTGTTGCCAGCACTGAGCCCTGTGGAACTATGCTAGTTACTTCCCTCCATGATGAGTAATTTCCCATTAATACTGTTCTCATTTCCCTTTTCCTGAGAAAATCCTGCATCCAACAGTACAGGTTGCCTTGGATACCTCCTTGATGGTACAGTTTCCCTTTCTAAAACCTAACTTCCTTACTGTTATCATATTGTGTTCTTTTAGATGGTTTACCCAAACTTTTTTTTTTTTATCAGTTTTTCCAGTATCTTACAACACTGGTCAGTGATACTCGTCGGTAGTTGAGTGGATTCTGTCCATTCCCTTTCTTGAACAGGGGAACAATGTTTGCTTTCTTGCAAATATCAGGTAGTTGACCGTGATATAAAGATTCCTTGAATATTAAATATATTGATCTGCTTAACTCTTCTGCACATTCTTGTAACACCCAACCTGAAATTTCGTCAGGACCATTTGTGTGTGTGTGTGTGTGTGTGTGTGTGTGTGTGTGTGTGTGTGTGTGTGTGTGTGTAATAATCACAATAAGTTACCAGCTATATTAGAGGATGTCAATGTAAATATGTTCCTAGCCCGCTGTTCAGTTAAATTCAGTATCGAGCTGCCTTTTTTATTGTATTCCGGCTATCATTAAAAGATTTTCTTCATCTTGGGAAGTATGTTCCTGCAGGAAGGAGTCTTAAGAGTTCATTAGGTCATCGGTTCCCAAAGTGGGCGGTGGTCCGGAAAGATCCAGGGGAACGGTGAGGTACTGAGTCTGTGAGGAAAAAGGGGACGGTAGTGGGGCGGCAGGGTGGCATCAGAATCATGTAAGCATTTTTATTTTTTACAACATCTATAGGACAAAATCTAAGTCACAAACACTTAAGTGACATTTATGCTTTACAAAAAATACACGACAGTAAGTTTTATTTTATTTTATGGGTCGAAGTCAGAGTTTAAAGTTCGAACGTTTGCCAATGCTAGAATATCCATTAGTGTGTGTGCCAGGAAGTAGTTGGTTTAATAAATAATTGTATACAGTATATATATTTGTTTACTGCTTTAATTATCTAAATATAGCTTTGCATGTGGCTTCAAAATGGTCGCTCGCCACCCCATCCATGTGGCGAGGTGGGAGTAGCCTATGCCCCCCCCCCCCAAGGAAAATTGAAATGACGCCACTGGGGAGGGGAGATGATGAGGGATCAAGAATCTGAAGTGGAGGTCAGTATTTACATCTACTGGTCCCCATGACCTGTTTTAGTCCGTATTAACTCTTATCCACCAGGGCCTTCCCACCATCGTCCACTCCTCCTTACGGGGAAATTCCGAGATTTTGGGAAAAGTACCCTTATTTCAAACCCTGATGTCTTCTATATTATTATAACTAGAGAAGAAAGTTAAGTATGAGTTGAAGACTGATATGAAGAAGGTAAAGGGATTTACACTCAGGATCGTAAACGTAGACAGGATATATCGTTATTTATGCATATTTTGCCCTGTTTTTAAAAACACAACGGCGGCGGTTTCTTGATATTCCTAAAGAGTTTTTAGTGTCTTGCGGTTCAAGTTTCGCCGCCAGTTTAGTCCCGTCACACTTTTCTGTAACCTCAAATCAAGACTGGCTGGCAACCGATCTAGGCACGAGACTCCAAGAGATGTCCCGCGATTTTCGTATTATTTTTTGAGCCCCACAATGATTATTTGGCGATTCCAAGAGTACTGACTTCTTAAGCATGAAAAGGAAGAGGATATGCGTCCCATGAGACAATGTTTAATTTTGCACAAAAAACCGTGGGCAAGGAAATGAAATGACGTTGCTGGAATAGTGTGTTGTCTCCTGTCACTATGCTCGTACTCCAGGATGTGGTTCCGAGCTGACGTATTCTCTGACAAGTTTTGGCATCCACGTTTTTCTCCTGCTGCCAGCGGTGAATCCATCTGTAAATCGATGAGACACTTGCACCAGTCTCCAGGGCAATGTCTTTCACTGATACGCCTTCCAGCCACATCCTCACTATATGCAATTGATCTGCCATCACAGATGGGTATAGAATTAGGCACTTACGAATTTATTTTACAGTGTCAGACAAAATACTCATGCAGCGTTATTTATATGCTAAGGTATGGTCCAAAAAATAAATCAAAATAAACTATCATTAATTTCTTGTACGATCTTGTGATGTTGGAGTAACAGCGATGCATATTTGCTCTCTCTCTCTCTCTCTCTCTCTCTCTCTCTCTCTCACACACACACACACACACACACACACACACACACACACACACACACACACACACACACACACACACACACACATATATGTCACAAACTTCCATCAACTCCCTTTCAATCCTACGGTTGGAAGATGATAGAGTACAGTAGAAAGCTTTGGTCTACAGTCCACCAGGTTTACTTTCACATGAGCCAAGGGTTGCAACTAATACGATATATACAGTATAGTATAAGTATATAATCAATTGTATATGTTTATGCAGATTATCTCATTTCAGTACTCAGGTTCACAAGATCTGAGTGTGCCTTAACCCAGACTAAGTTACCCCATCACTGGACTAGTTCCCGCAACTTACCTTACCTTACAGTAAATTAAAGGTTATTTATATACAATGCATAGTATACCGGAATTATGAGATATTGCTGCATGAATATAGAGGTAAAAGTACCACTATTATCTCTTCTTTGGTATAGGATAAGGAAATGTGAGTACACAACCTCCCTATGCCTTTATTTCTTCCTGCAGAAATAGATTTGTGTAATGACAAAATAACAAATCATCTTTTATCCTAAGTCTGACCTCTGATCCTCGAAGAAAATAGGAGAAATATATTCCACTCTCTCAGAGAGTATCATATTCCTCTAAGGCAGGGGTTCTCAACCTGGGGTACGCGTACCCCCAGGGGTACGTGAGAGGAATTTTGGGGGTACGTGACAGGTTTCTCAAAATACTTCGGTTTTGAATAACTGCAAACCTGTTTGTAGAAAGTGGCCTACATGTGCTAGGCTAGATGTGTCCTCCACTAGAACCAGGACACTAAGTGACAACATTAACAAGGAAACTCTCGGAGTTATGTCATTTGAGAGAAAGCTCTCTTGGACTACACTTGCCACACAACCTTGCAAACCCATAATACAGTAGTCACCCTTGCTCATTTTCTATCGATCACGTCTCTCCTCACGCGTACCGAACAGGTTCCAAAGTGAGACGCACTGTTCGCCTCTCACTGCCACCCACTCACACTCTTCCCTCACTACCCTCACCCTCAGGTACGTTGAGATCTGCTTCATGGTTTTGTCGACAAGCTACGAGCTTTTCAAATGAAACTCAAACTTTGGCAAGAAAAAGTCACAGCGGGTCGGTATGACGTTTTTGAGAATATGAGCGACAGCTTGTCAGCTCTGTGTAAAGATGATGTGGATGAGGTCAGTGGTCTCATCCAGAAGCACTTGGTTTCTCTCATTCAAGAGTTGGATAACTATTTTACTGATATCACAGACTTAGATTGCCAACTCATTCGAAATCCATTGAAGATGGACCCTAGATCACTTCCAGATGAATTACAAGAAGTATTCGTTGACTTTGTCAGTGACTCAACTGCAAAAGATTCTTTTGATAGTTTGTCATTGACAAGATTCTGGTCAACAATGGCAAGTTCTTATCCTGCTTTAGCAAAGAAATGTGTACGGAACCTCCTGATGTTTCCTTCTACATACCGCTGTGAGGAGGGATTCTCAGCACTGTTCTTGATTAAAAACAAGTTACGTTCACGTCTTGCAGTCAAAGACGACATAAGAGTGGCTCTTTCAAAGACTGTGCCAAGGATTGACTTGTTGGTAGCAAAGAAACAGGCCCAACCATCTCCCTGAAATAGTATATACTTGTATTTTAATGCAGTCACACACACTGACTTCCCCATGAGTAAGTAACTAGTTACTAGTTAGTTGCGAAGCTTAACAATCAGCATTATTTCGCAGTCAGTGGAACACAATGCCTTCTTAATTCTACTTTGTTAATTTTTTTTTCATGCTAGTGACGCTAGTCACGCACACAGTAATTTCCCTATGAGTAACTAGTTATAAGCTGTATATAGCACCACTACCTCACAGTCACAGTTTTTGGAAAAATGTGTCGGATTTAGTTCTGTTTTATTATTATTATTATTTTTTTATGCTATTCACACACACAGTGACTTACCTATCAATGTTACTAGTTACAATTGCAACTAGCTGCAAGCAGCACTAGTTCACTGTCACAATGATCGAAAACTGTCTGCTATAGTTCTGTTTTAGTAAATGTATTGCATGTTAGCACCCAGTCACATAGTGTTTCCCTACGACAGTAGCTAGTTCCTATCAACACTACCTCATAGTGACATACATTAATTGAAAAGTTTGTCTGCTCCACATATATAACACAATTTAAACTTAATAAACCAAGTCAATAAACCATGCATTTCTTTTTACCCTTCCTGATGCTGCATTGTGGGTAAGGGGTACGTCACCAATATTGAAAGACTTCAAGGGGTACATAAGATTAAAAAGGTTGAGAACCCCTGCTCTAAGGAATAAAGTGTCCTTTTTTTTTCTATTTGTAAAGAGGTTCTTCACAAGGACGCCTTTGCTTGGTGACAGCTATATCACAGGGTGACTCCACTTCCTGGTTATACAAACGTTAAACAGCTTTCTACCTGTCACTCGAAACGAGGATGGCGGACTTTAGATGAAACGCAGTTTCAGCCTGCAGTTCACCGGGTTCCCAACCAGATGAACCTGGGGCAGCAAACACTCAGTTTAAACACTGTCAATTTCGAGGCGTGTGTGAAAGTGGCTCTGTTGTGTTGCTCTTACTGTTAACACTATACTGCTGTGGAAGGAATACTCCTTTCTTTGAGGGTTTCTATGTAACATGCAGATCACTGACGTTTGAAGAAATGAGCTTATTGACTATGAGCCGGTAGGTGAAGAAAGGTAGGCTAAGAACCATACCTCCCAAACATTATGTCCAGAGTAGTCAGGCAAGAATAGGTTGCCAGATATCTCTTTAAAAACAAATTATTGATTAATTGGCTGATTAACTGAAATAAAATCTTGCGGTGCAGCTGCCAGAGTCAATTTCCAAAATAATATGAACATGAACTTCAAAGTGAAAAAAAAAAAAAAAATAATGGCCTAGATGGCAAATTTTTATAAAACGATGAGCATTGCAACCGATCGGTGTATATAATGGCCTACTTACACTGTTTGCTGTAGTTAAATGGAGTCAGTGTTGGAGGACGACCCATGCCAATAATCGAACATCGATATTTCTGAGCCATCAGGGGAAGCGTGTGTCTTGGGTGATGAGGAACGTACGTGGATGTTGATATCTGTGAGGGGGTCAAGATTCCGCAACTTTGAGACGTGAGTGAATGCGAATGAGTCTCATTCAACTGAGCAGACTTTGGTTAGGTTACTCTCTCTCTCTCTCTCTCTGTATATATATATATATATATATATATATATATATATATATATATATATATATATTGTTACGGAACAGAGAAAACTGTCATGCAAAGTTCCAGGTTCAAAACAAAAGAGTTAGGTAAAATTATAAGTTAAAGTTTAATGCTCAAACTAACAACTAAACATTCAGAACTCATAAGGATAATGTAATGGGAAAAACAGGTTAAATATATGGTTAACTGCAATAGCCTCTATTAACACGAAATTAGCAAGAGTAAATTTATCTAAGTCAGCCCTGATAAAATGAGAAAACCAGATAATACTCAGTGATTGCAAGATATATTATTACAGATACAAAATATTATTACCACCGCCTGACAATATGAATTACAAAAACTTTACTAGGCCTATTAATCAACACCTTATGCTATACAGTACAAGAATAAATGCAATAACAGTTATACTCAAATTACACAGCTGCTAGATGGCTGGAGACCTCCTGAGCACTCAAAATAATAACAACTGTACAGGGGAGGACAGAGATGTGAGCAAAATGAGGAGTAGATCTAAGTGGCAATTAATGCAGAGACTGAGCTCATTATATAGGGGCCGGTAGAGCTTGATACAACTTGTAAGAAGGACGCGCAAATGAAGCCATGGACACAAAGAGTTGACACTCCTGCTCTGAACAACAGAAAGAACGACTTACTCTACTATAAGGGAGGAGGGGGGGAGTGAGGTAGAACACGCTCGTGATCAAACATGCAGCATACTGTATGTTAGAATTACACAAAGGATGATGAAATCATAGGCTATGTAACACCTCCCCACAAAGAAAAAGAAATTTACAAAGGAAATTTCTTATTACTCTAAAACAATCTGTCTAAAGTCTAGATAAGCAATCTGCAATAACATTTTCTTTCCCCTTGACATGTTGTATGTCTAATGAATACTCCTGCAGAAGTAGACTCCATCTTGTCAATCTCTGATTTTTATCTTTAAACTTACTAAGGAATTTCAGTGGGTTATGATCGGTATAAATGACTATGGGATCAAAACCAGACCACAAATAAAATGAAAAATGCTGTAAACCCAAAATCAAGGCCAAAAGCTCTTTCTCAATAGTTGAGTAGTTCTTTTGAGGTGGAGTGAACTTCTTACTGTAATAAGATACAGGGTGTTCAATACCCTGATCATCCTCTTGCAGCAAAACAGCCCCAGCTCCTGTATCACTTGCGTCAACAGCCATCTTAAAAGACTTAGCAAAATTTGGAGTAGCGAGCACTGGCTGACTTAATAGGATAGCTTTAAGTTTGCTAAAAGAGGATTCACAGTTATCGGTCCAGACAAATTTAACTCCCTTTCTCAGTAGATCTGTAAGTGGCGATACAAGAATTGAAAAGTTAAGAACAAATCTCCTGTAATAACCTACTATTCCCAAAAATCTTTGTAGCTCTTTCCTATTTTTAGGTCTGGGAAGATCACTTATAACCTGAACCTTAGCTGTTGGTGGTGCAACATGTCCATCACCAATTACGTACCCAAGGTACTGAACTTTAGCTTGACCAAACTCACACTTTGATAAATTAGCTACAAGATTAGCATGAACCAAACGCTCAAGAAATTTACTGCCATGGCATAGGTGATCTTTCCAGTTGTCACTGAAGATTAATACATCATCAATATAAATAACACACCCTGCCAAACCCTCTGTTACAACATTCATGAGCTTCTGAAAAGTGGCTGGTGCATTCTTCATACCATATGGCATTACAGAACATGCAAAAGTCTTTCCTATTGTTACAAAACATGAGATATCCCTAGCACGTTCAGTCATAGGTACTTGCCAGTATGCCTTTAACAAAACAAACTTACTTATGTACCTAGCCTATCCGATCTTGTCTATGCAATCTTCCACGCGAGGCAGAGGGTGTCTGTTTTGGTTATCTGATTAACACGTCTGTAGTCGATGCAAAGCCGCTGTGACCCACCTGGCTTAGGGACTAGAGTGACAGGAGAACTCCACTCGCTCTGACAGGGCTCAATCATCTTGTGGTCCAACAGGTAGCGAAGCTCCTTCTGGATGAGAGGGTTTACACGGTAAGGAGGCAGTTTAATTGGCTTTGCGTCTCCAACATCGACATCATGCATCAACACAGTGGTTCTTCCTGGAGTGGCACGGAACACTTGCAGGTACTCCTGCAGTAATGCCGAAAACTCCTGCCTTTCCTCAGGAGGTAGATGAGAAAGCTTAGTCTGGAGATCATTCATGATATCAGGATTCTTCCCCAAACTATCACTCAGGCTCATACTGCATGGGAGAACTTCATTGTAGACTCGAGTGGAACAGCTACAGTGCAGACTGGGTTATTTTCGTCCCGCCTTATATAACTTTAGCATGTTGATGTGACAAAGTTGCTTCTTCTTTCTACGATCTGGTGTGGCGATGACATAGTTGACATGACTGAGTTTCTTCTCCACGAAATAAGGACCACTAAACTTGGCTTGAAGAGGTTGCCCATGCACCGGTAGCAGAATCAAAACCTGATCTCCTGGCTGAAAGTGGCGTAACCTGGACTTCTTATCATACCAAGTCTTCATCTTCTCCTGAGTAGCTCCTAAATTCTCTCTCGCCAGCTGTAAAGCAGTGGACAGCCATTCTTTGAACTTCATCACATACTGCAGTAGGTTGACGTCATCTTCCTCCGACAGCCAGCATTCCTTGAGTAGCTTAAGGGGTCCTCTTACTTCATGGCCAAACAGAAGTTCAAAGGGCGAGAAGCCCAGTGATTCATTTGGAGATTCTCTTGCGGCAAATACAACGAATGGAAGACCTTTATCCCAGTCTTTCTGATGTTCCAAACAGTATTTCTTGAGCATCGATTTGAGTGTTTGATGATATCTCTCCAACGCTCCTTGGATCTGGGGATAGTAAGCTGAAGACGTGATCTGGGTGATGCCCAACTCTTTCAGAGACTGCTTGAAAACATTTGACATGAAATTACTTCCCCGGTCTGAATGTACCTCCTTGGGCAGACCAAACTTGGTGAAGAACCCTAGCATTTCCTTAACCACGTTCTTTGCTGAGATATTTCTAAGTGGAATGGCTTCAGGATAACGAGTAGCCATATCAATCAGGGTCAACACATAAGAAAATCCTGAAGAAGTCTTAGGAAGAGGGCCCACAATATCCACCAACACACGGGTGAAAGGCGCCTCAAAAGGACGAATGGGAACTAGAGGTGCAACCTTTTCGGTCTGATTACACTTCCCCACAACTTAGGTGTGACAAGACTAACAATACCAGGAAACATCCCTGAAAATACCTGGCCAGTAGAAGTGTTTTAAAATGCGAGCCACAGTCTTCCTCACTCCAAGGTGTCCTGCCAACCTGGAATCATGAGCCACTCTAATGATATCCTGCCTACAAACACGAGGGATGACAACTTGATGTACAACCTCCTATTCACAGTCGGCTGATGCTGTTGGGGGTCTCCACTTCCTCATAAGTACTCCTGACTTTATATAATAACAAGTAGAAGCAGTAGCTGACTCTTCCCCACTGCAAGCAGAGTTAGCTAGACCTTTCAACTCAGGGTCAGCAACCTGCAACTCAACCAACTCTTGATGAGACAAATTATCAACACTACGGGGTACTACCTCATCTGGTGAGTGGTCCAAATTAGCAAGAAAAGTGTCAGCTAGGATAACATCATCATCATCATCATCCTCTAAGACACCAGTAACTTTAGACTTAGCCCTAGTGACAGCACATGCAGAGAACACATCAGGGACAACACAATCCTGGGCCGCAGCCACTGGCTCAGTAGACAACTGAGGAGCTGGACACACTTGACTTCCACCTATATCATTTCCAAGTAAGAAAGTTACACCTGACATTGGGAGTATCTCAACCAACCCAACGATAATGGAACCATTAGCAAAACCAGACTCTAAAATCACTGCACAGAGGGACAGAGAAGAAATTACTCCCTACATCTTGTAAGATTACAGTTTCATCAGAGGAATTAACATTAGAGCCTAGAACACTGGTCAGCATAAGGGATTGGCAAGCACCTGTATCACGATATATTTCAACTGATTTCCTGTTATTACTGTCCAGAGGACTGACAAAACCTTCAGACAGGAAATTAGCACATGAACTCTTGAGAGTGTCACCCACGTTACTGCTCAAAAGATGAGCTTCATCATGAGAATTTAATTTACCACTCAAAGCAGGTTCAGTTAACTCAGTTAAAGAATTCTGGGAACTCTTAAGGGTGGACACTAGACCAATTGACTGAATATTTAAAGACTCCTTTTTGTTCACATCACTCTGTCTCCTGAAATATGTCTCAGTAGTATGACCAAGCTTACTACAATAAGTACATTTACTTTTCTGAAATCTAGAGGTGGAGCTGGTATTTACTTCATGAGAAACATCATCTTTATTCTCTTTCCTGTTACCTGTACTCTGAGTAGAGGCAACGTACTTACTCTCAGCTTTGCTTTTTTCTTTAGAATATCTCTTGTGAGTGAGAACATATTCATCAGCTAAAACTGCAGCATCAGACAAATTATCTATTCTTTTCTCATCAAGATATAGGCTTACATCATTATTAATACACCAAAATCATCTGCTTAAATTTACCAAAATCAGAATTCACATTCTTAGAATTTAACCACTGCTCTAACAGATCTTCTTTGATTTTTGCATACTCAACATGGGATTGCTTATCTTGCTTATAAGTTGTCCTAAATTTTACTCTATAGGCTTCAGGAACAAGCTCATAGGCCTTAAGAATCAAGGTCTTAACTACATCATAATTATCAGATTGATCCTGAGGCAAAGATGCATAAGTTACTTGAGCTTTACCGGTGAGAACAGTTTGAAGGAGTACTGGCCAATACATTTTGGGCCAATTAAAACCTGTAGCTACCTTCTCAAACAACTGAAAATACTTTGTTAAATCAGATTCATTAAAAGGAGGGATAAATTTAACATTTTTAGCTACATCAAAATCATCAGAGCTAGATGATCCAGTTCCACCTTGTCTCATGCGATACTCATGGTTTGCCTGAATCCTAGCAAGTTCAATTTGTGCCTGAGCCTGTGCCTCTTGAATACGAACCTTAGACTCAGTCTCCTTAGCACGAGCCTCCTGCAGGGCTAGCTGTAACTTAGCCATTTCAATCTGCGTTTGGTCATCTGGAGGAGTTACATTAAACAAGCTTTTATTAATCATGTCAACAATTTGATCTTTAGACTGATGAGAGCGAACACCAATTCCCAATTGTTGAGCAACAAGCTTAAGTTCATTCTTTGTTCTGTTTTCTACATCACACACTGTTTGCACATTTGACAAAAAATCTTTGGCTTCATCAAGCGTAGTAATAGTAGACATCATGAATAAATCACAGTCACAAAATATCAAGTAATATCCTTATGATAATATCCTGAATATCCTGATAAGAGGTCACCAAATTTATGTTCCGGAACAGAGAAAACTGTCCTGCAAAGTTCCAGGTTCAAAACAAAAGAGTTAGGTAAAATTATAAGTTAAAGTTTAATGCTCAAACTAACAACTAAACATTCAGGACTCATAAAGATAATGTAATGGAAAAAACAAGTTAAATATATGGTTAACTGCAATAGCCTCTATTTACACGAAATTAGCAAGAGTAAATTTATCTAAGTCAGCCCTGATAAAATGAAAAAACCAGATAATACTCAGTGAATGGAAGATATATTATTACAGATACAAAATATTAATACCACCTGCTGACAATATGAATTAGAAAAACTTTACTAGGCCTACTAATCAACACCTTATGCTATACAGTACAAGAAAAAATGCAATAACACTTATACTCAAATTACACAGCTGCTAGATGGCTGGAGACTTTCTGAGCACTCACGATAATAACAACTGTACAGGGGAGGACAGAGATGTGAGCAAAATGAGGAGTAGATCTAAGTGGTAATTAATGCAGAGACTGAGCTCATTATATAGGGGCCAGCAGAGCTTGATATAACTTGTAAGAAGGACGCGCAAATGAAGCCAGAGGGGACAATGAGTTGACACTCCTGCTCTGTACAACAGAAAGAACGACTTACTCTACTATAAGGGAGGAGGGGGGAGTGAGGTAGAACACACTGGTTGTCAAACATGCAGCATACTGTACGTTAGAATTACACAAAGGATGATGAAATCATAGGCTATGTAACAATATATATATATATATATATATATATATATATATATATATATATATATATATATATATATATATATATATTGTTACATAGCCTATGATTTCATCATCCTTTGTATAATTCTAATGTACAGTATGCTGCATGTTTGATCACGATTCGCCTCGTGGCTTCCATAGTGACCAGGCTTGCATGTTCTACCTGACTCCCCCCTTCTCCTCCTTATAGTAGAGTAAGTCATTCTTTCTGTTGTTCAGAGCTGGATTGTCAAGCGCCTTGTCCCCTATGGCTTCATTTGCGCGTCCTTCTTACAAGTTGTATCAAGCTCTGCCAGCCCCTATATAATGAGCTCTGTCTCTGCATTAATTTCCACTTAGATCTACTCCTCATTTTCTTCACATCTCTGTCCTCCCCTGTATAGTGAATTATTATTGTGAGTGCTCAGGAAGTCTCCAGCCATGTTGCTGCTGTATAATTTGAGTATAAATGTTATTACCATTTTTCTTGTCCTGTATAGCCTGAGGCGTTAATTCGCAGGCCTGGTAGGGTTTTTGTGATTCATGTATTGTTTTTAAAGTCAGCCAGTGTGAGTACTGTTTTGTATCTGTGATAATATTATATCTTACTTTAACTGAGCATTATTCGGTTCTCTCATTTATCAGGGCTGACTTAGACAAACTTGTTCTTGCTAAATTCGTATTAATAGAGGCTATTGCAGTTAACCATAAATGTAACCTGTTTTGCCATTACATTATCCTTATGAGTCCTGAATGTTTAGTTGTTAGTTTGAGCATTAAACTTTAACTTGTAATTTTACCTAACACTTTTGTTTTGAACCTGGAACTTTGCGGGACAGTAGTGATTTTAGTATTCTCACTTGAAGTCTTCATTATCTCTCTCTGTTCCATAACATAAATTTGGCGACCTCTTATTAGGATATTCAGGATATTATCATAAGGATATTGCTTGATATTTTGTGATTGTGATTTATTCATGATGTCTACTATTACTACTCTTGATGAAGCCAAAGATTTTTTGTCAAAAGTTCAGTGTGTGATGTAGAAAACAGAATAAAGAATGAACTTAAGCTTGTTGCTCAACAATTGGGAATTGCTGTTAGCTCTAATCATTCTAAAGATCAAATTGTTGACATGATTAATAAAAGCTTGTTTAATGTAACTCCTCCAGATGAGCAAACGCAGATTGAAATAGCTAATTTACAGCTAGCCCCGCAGGAGGCTCGTGCTAAGGAGGCTGAGGCTAAGGAGGCTGAATCTCGGGCTCGTATTCAGGAGGCACAGGCTCAGGCACAAATTGAACTTGCTAGGATTCAGGCAGATCATGAGTATCGCATGAAACAAGGTGGAACTGGATCATCTAGCTCTGATGATCTGATGTGGCTAAAAATGTTAAACTTGTCCCTCCTTTTAATGAATCTGATTTAACAAAGGATTTTCAGTTGTTTGAGAGGGTAGCTACAAGTATTCATTGGCCCAAAAAGTATTGGCCAGTACTCCTTCAAACTGTTCTCACCGGTAAAGCTCAAGTAACTTATGCATCTTTGCCTCAGGATCAATCTCATAATTATGATGTAGTTAAGAGCTTGATTCTTAAGGCCTATGAACTTGTTCCTGAAACCTATAGAGTAAAATTTAGGACAACTTATAAGGATGATAAGCAATCTCATGTTGAGTATGCAAAAATCAAAGAAGATCTGTTAGAACAGTGGTTAAACTCTAAGAATGTAAATTCTGATTCTGATAAATTTAAGCAGATGATTTTGATGGAGGACTTCAAAAGGTGTATTAATAAAGATGTAAGCCTATATCTTGATGAGAAAAGAATAGATAATTTGTCTGATGCTGCAGTTTTAGCTGATGAATATGTTCTCACTCACAAAAGATATTCTAAAGAAAAAAGGAAATCTGAGAGTAAGTACGTTGCCTCTACTCAGAGTACAGGTAACAGGAAAAAGAATAAAGATGATGTTTCTCATGAAGTAAATACCAGCTTCACCTCTAGATTTCAGAAAAGTAAATGTACTTATTGTGGTAAGCTTGGTCATACTACGGAGAAATGTTTCAGGAGACAGCGTGATGTGAACAAAAAGGAGTCTTTAAATATTCAGTCAATTGGTCTAGTGCCCACCCTTGAGAGTTCCCAGAATTCCTTAACTGAGTTAACTGAACCTGCTTTGGGGGGTAAATTAAATTCTCATGATGAAGCTCCTCTTTTGAGCAGTAACGTGGGTGACACTCTCAAGAGTTCATGTGCTAATTTCCTGTCTGATGGTTTTGTCAGTCCTCTGGACAGTAATGACAGGAAATCAGTTAAAATATATCGTGACAGAGGTGCTTGCCAATCCCTTATGCTGACCAGTGTTCTAGGCTCTAATGTTAATTCCTCTAATGAAACTGTAATCTTACAAGGTGTAGGGAGTAATTACTTCTCTGTCCCTCTGTGCAGAGTGAATTTAGAGTCTGGTTTTGTTAATGGTTCCGTTATGGTTGGGTTGGTTGAAACACTCCCAGTGTCAGGTGTAACTTTCTTACTTGGAAATGATATTGGTGTAGGTCAAGTGTGTCCAGCTCCTCAGTTGTCTAGTGAACCAGTGACTGCGACCCAGGATTGTGGTATCCCTGATGTGTTCTCTGCATGTGCTGTCACTAGGGCTAAGTCTAAAGTTACTGGTGACTTAGAGGATGATGATGATGATGATGTTATCCTAGCTGAGACTTTTCTTGCTAATTTGGACCACTCACCAGATGAGGCAGTACCCTGTAGTGTTGATAATTTGTCTCGTGAAGAGTTGGTTGAGTTGCAGGTTGCTGACCCTGAGTTGAAAGGTCTACCTAACTCTGCTTATAGTGAGGAAGAGTCAGCTGGTGCTTCTACTTGTTATTATGTAAAGTCAGGAGTACTTATGAGAAAGTGGAGACCCCCAGCAGCATCAGCCGACTGTGAATGGGAGGTTGCACATCAAGTTGTCATCCCTCATATTTGTAGGCATGATATCATTAGAGTGGCTTATGATTCCAGTTTGGCAGGACACCTTGGAGTGGGGAAGACTGTGGCACACATTTTGAAAAACTTCTACTGGCCAGGTATCTTCAGAGATGTTTCCTGGTATTGTTAGTCTTGTCACACCTGTCAAGTTGTGGGGAAGTGTAATGAGACCGAAAAGGATGCACCTCTAGTCCCGTTCCTCCTTTTGAGGCGCCTTTCACCCGTGTGTTGGTGGATATTGTGGGCCCTCTTCCTAAGACTTCTTCAGGATTTTCTTATGTGTTGACCCTGATTGATATGGCTACTCGTTATCCTGAAGCCGTTCCACTTAGAAATATCTTAGCAAAGAACGTGGTTAAGGAAATGCTAGGGTTCTTCACCAAGTTTGGTCTGCCCAAGGAGGTACAGCCAGACCGGGGAAGTAATTTCATGTCAAATGTTTTCAAATAGTCTCTGAAAGAGTTGGGCATCACCTAGATCACGTCTTCAGCTTACCATCCCCAGACCCAAGGAGCGTTTGAGAGATATCATCAAACACTCAAATCGATGCTCAAGAAATACTATTTGGAACATCAGAAAGACTGGGATAAAGGTCTTCCATTCATTATATTTTCCGCAAGAGAATCTCCAAATGAATCACTGGGCTTCTCACCCTTTGAACTACCGTTTGGCCATGAGGTAAGAGGACCCCTTAAGCTACTCAAGGAATGCTGGCTGTCGGAGGAAGATGACATCAACCTGCTGGAGTATGTGATGAAGTTCAAAGAACGGCTGTCCACTGCTTTACAGCTGGCGAGAGAGAATTTAGGAGCTGCTCAGGAGAAGATGAAGACTTGGTATGATAAGAAGTCCAGGTTACGCCACTTTCAGTGAGATCAGGTTTCGATTCTGCTACCAGTGCATGGGCAACCTCTTCAAGCCAAGTTTAGTGGTCCTTATTTCGTGGAGAAGAAACTCAGTCATGTCAACTATGTCATCGCCACACCAGATCGTAGAAAGAAGAAGCAACTTTGTCATATCAACATGCTAAATTTATATCACAGGCGGGACGGAAATAACCCAGTCTGCACTGTAGCTGTTCCACCCGAGTCTGCAAGTGAAGTTCTCCCATGCAGCATGAGCCTGAGTGATAGTTTGGGGAAGAATCCTGATATCATGAATGATCTCCAGACTAAGCTTTCTCATCTAGCTCCCGAGGAAAAGCAGGAGTTTTCGGCATTACTGCAGAAGTACCCGCAAGTGTTCCGTGCCCTTCCAGGAAGAACCACTGTGTTGATGCATGATGTCGATGTTGGAGACGCAAAGCCAATTAAACTGCCTCCTTACCGTGTGAACCCAGTGAAAGTTCCTCTCATCCAGAGGGAGCTTGGCTACCTGTTGGACCTCAAGATGATTGAGCCCTGTCAGAGCGAGTGGAGTTCTCCTGTCACTCTAGTCCCTAAGCCAGGTGGGTCACAGCGGCTTTGCATCGACTACAGACGTGTTAATCAGATAACCAAAACAGACACTTACCCTCTCCCTCGAGTGGAAGATTGCATAGACAAGATCGGAAAGGCTAGGTACATAAGTAAGTTTGATTTGTTAAAGGGATACTGGCAAGTACCTATGACTGAACGTGCTATGGAGATCTCATGTTTTGTAACACTAGGAAAGACTTTTGCATGTTCTGTAAGGGGATGGGTCTGTTATGATGTGGCAGGGGTAAACCAGTTCTGCTGTCGGGCCCTGCTGTGGATGTCACTGCTTGCATTGTGCAGTTGACCCTTGTGCGGTGTGGTGCGGTGAGGATCTGTCCGTTCTCCCCTTTGGGGCTAAGATGCGAATGAATGTGTTTGAATGGATGAGTAAATGGAGAGTGAGTCGTCCTGTCTCGGCTACCTCCCTTTCCTTGGGGGAAGCAGCCAAGGTATATAGATAGATAGATAGATGTTCTGTAATGCCGTATGGTATGAAGAATGCACCAGCCACTTTTCAGAAGCTCATGAATGTTGTTACAGAGGGTTTGGCAGGGTGTGTTGTTTATATTGATGATGTATTAATCTTCAGTGACAACTGGAAAGATCACCTATGCCATGTCAGTAAATTTCTTGAGCGTTTGGTTCAGGCTAATCTTGCAGCTAATTTATCAAAGTGTGAGTTTGGTCAAGCTAAAGTTCAGTACCTTGGGTACGTAATTGGTGATGGACATGTTGCACCACCAGGAACTAAGGTTCTAGTTAAAAGTGATTTTCCCAGACCTAAAAGTAGGAAAGAGCTACAGAGATTTTTGGGAATGGTAGGTTATTACAGGAGATTTGTTCTTAACTTTTCAATTCTTGTATCACCACTTACAGACCTACTGAAAAAGGGAGTTAAATTTTTCTGGACCGATAACTGTGAATCCTCTTTCAGTAAACTTAGAGCTATCCTATTAAGTCAGCCAGTGCTCGCTACTCCAAATTTTGCTAAGCCTTTTAATGTGGCTGTTGACGCAAGTGATACAGGAGCTGGGGCTGTTTTGCTGCAAGAGGATGATCAGGGTATTGAACACCCTCTATCTTATTGCAGTAAGAAGTTCACTCCATCTCAATGGAACTACTCAACTATTGAGAAAGAGCTTTTGGCCTTGATTTTGGGTTTACAGCATTTTTCATTTTATTTGTGTTTTGGTTTTGACCCCATAGTCATTTATACCGATCATAACCCACTGAAATTCCTTAGAAAGTTTAAAGATAAAAATCAGAGATTGACAAGATGGAGTCTACTTCTTCAGGAGTATTCATTAGACATACAACATGTCAAGGGGAAAGAAAATGTTACTGCAGATTGCTTATCTAGACTTTAGACAGATTGTTTTAGAGTAATAAGAAATTTTCTTTGTAAATTTCTATTTCTTTGTGGGAAGGTGTTACATAGCCTATGATTTCATCATCCTTTGTATAATTCTAATGTACAGTATGCTGCATGTTTGATCACGATTAGCCTCGTGGCTTCCTTAGTGACCAGGCTTGCGTGTTCTACCTCACTCCCCCCTTCTCCCCCTTGTAGTAGAGTAAGTCGTTCTTTCTGTTGTTCAGAGCAGGAGTGTCAACTCTTTGTCCCCTATGGCTTCATTTGCGCATCCTTATTACAAGATGTATCAAGCTCTGGCGGCCCCTATATAATGAGCTCAGTCTCTGCATTAATTGCCACTTAGATCTACTTCTCATTCTGTTCACATCTCTGTCCTCCCCTGTACAGTTTTTATTATTGTGAGTGCTCAGGAAGTCTCCAGCCATCTGCTGTATAATTTGAGTATAAATGTTATTACCATTTTTCTTGTCCTGTATACCCTGAGGCGTTAATTCGCAGGCCTGGTAGGGTTTTTGTGATTCATGTAAAGTTTTTAAAGTCAGCCAGTGTGAGTACTGTTTTGTATCTGTGATAATATTATATCTTACTTTAACCGAGCATTATTCGGTTCTCTCATTTATCAGGGCTGACTTAGACAAATTTGTTCTTGCTAAATTCGTGTTAATAGAGGCTATTGCAGTTAACCATAAATGTAACCTGTTTTGCCATTACATTATCCTTATGAGTCCTGAATGTTTAGTTGTTAGTTTGAGCATTAAACTTTAACTTGTAATTTTACCTAACTCTTTTGTTTTGAACCTGGAACTTTGCGGGACAGTAGTGATTTTAGTATTCTCACTTGAAGTGTTCATTATCTCTCTGTGTTCCGTAACAATATATATATATATATATACTGTATATATATATATATATATATATATATATATATATATATATATATATATATATATATATATATATATATATATATATATGGAAGAAGGAACCAAAGGCCATGAGCCCGCAATAACATTTCCCTCCAAGAGAAAAACAAAATAAAATAGAGAGCCAAATTCAAGATGCGATCATTTCGAAATGCCTGGACACACTGTGTTTGAAAGACTGGAGATCATAGGAAGCAGGAAATACAGACAGAGGGAGACAGTTCCAGAGTTGACCTGTTGCATAAATGAAGAACTTGGAGTAACGGTTAACTCTTGCATTAGAGAGTTGGACAGAAAAGGGATGAGAGGTTGCTGCTAGACAGGTGCTACGCACCCGTCATAGAGGTGGAGGAATGCATGCAGACAGTTCAGAGAAGCAGTGATCATGTAAGTAACGATAGAAAAGAGCTAAAGATGCAACAGTGCAGCAAAGAGGTAGAGGTTGAAGGGAGTCAGTAATAAGAGGAGAGTTAATGAAACGAAGAGCCTTTGACTCCACCCTATTGAGGAGGGCTGTATGTGGGGAGTCTCCCCACACATGAGAGTTGTACTCCACACATGGGGCGGATAAAACCCCTGTATAGAGTCAACAATTGTGCAGGGGTAAAGAAAGAATGGAGTCTGCTTAGCACACCTAATCTCTTGGAAGCAGATTTTACAAGAAATGTAATATGATCTTTCCAAGATAAGTCCCGCGTAAATGAAACCCCAAGCATGTCCAACGATGATGCAGGATTAAGCTGAATATTATTAAATTTTAGTGGTTATACCTGTGGAAGATTTTACTGGGTTGATAGGTGTAAGAACTGAGTCTTAGATGCATTAAAAATAATAAGATTATTTTTACCCAAGTCAGAGATACGAGCCAAGTCAGACATTAAGTGTGCCATAGCGTCATCCCTTGTTTGTTGAAGTAACTGCTGAGATGGGCGTTGCGGGAACCGAATGGAAAGGTGAAGGGTGGAGTCATCAGCGTATGAGTGGATAGGGTTATATGTACAGCTTAGAAGGTCATTGATGAATAAAATGAAGAGAGTTGGTGATAGGACAGAGCCCTGAGGAACACCACTGTTGATAGATCTAGGAGAAGAACGATGGCCATCTACAATAGCGGCTATAGAACGACCAGAAAGGAATCTAGCGATGAAGGCACAGATAGAAGGATAGAAATAGTAAGAGGGCAGTTTGGAAACTAAAGATTTATGCCAGACTCGATTGAAAGCCTTAGAGATGTCAAGTGCAATGGCAAAGCTTTTGCCAAAGTCCCGAAAGGAGGATGACCAGGAGTTTAAACGGTAGGTGAGAAGATCACCAGTGGAACGTCCCTGACGGAATCCCTACTGACGATCAGAAAGAAGGTTCTGATAGGAAAGAGTTTGAAATACAGGACGTTAAAGCAATTGGACGATAGTTGGAGGGTTGGGAGTGGTCACACTTCTTTGGGACTGGCTGAATGAGTGCAAACTTCCAGCAAGAAGGAAAGGTACAAGTTGACAGACAAAGGCGAAAGAGTTTGCCTAGGCAGGGTGTAAGCACAGAAGCACAGTTCTTGAGAACAACAGGAGGGACTCCATCAGGCCCATAGAGAGAGAGAGAGAGAGAGAGAGAGAGAGAGAGAGAGAGAGAGAGAGAGAGAGAGAGAGAGAGAGTGATGGTGGTGATGATGTTGATGATGATGATGATGATGATGAAAAACTTTATGCATCCAAAATGCGGGCAGACCTGCCATAAAACACTGTATTTATCTCCTGTCCGATGACGCCCTTTCAGTGTATTTGTGTTCTATCCAGATAATTTAGTTTCAATTTAAAAAGGATTTCAATGTGTAATGGAGATTTTTACTGGTATATCCAGTCAAGGTGGTTTGGGAAACCACTCCCAATACTGACCGTAATCGTCTGGTGCTGTTAGGATTGAGTGATTGATCGGTGAATCAGTTGAAAAAAATGACTGCGCAACTCCCTTGTGTGGCACCGGACAGCAGTGAAACAGACGATACGATAAAGTAAAAGGAATAAAATTAAAACACTAAAAGCACTAAACTCTAAAACTTACAAAGGAGTCTGGGTGCCTGCACAAAGGAGAGGATTCCCCCATCCCTCCCCATAGCACAAGCACCGGGCTGTGTTTGTAATAACGTAAAGAAGACGTAACATGAGGGACAGGGTTAACCTCAATCCAATGAAGTCTTTTTTAGTTTTATCAAGCCTTCACTAAACAGTTTTACTGCAAGTACGAAGGACATTTATTGAAGAGTTTACTGAAGGTTATATCTAGTCTATTACAAGCTGCACAAAACCGTCAAGATTATTAACCTGGTTACTGCGATGGTGTCATAAGTTTATTGTTACCCTCAAAAGTAATATTAAACTCAGGAAGAATTTCTCGTATTCAAGGGGTTCATGAAAGATAATGTGACCGCCCAAGATCAGGTTCAGATTGTTTTCTCCCAACCTCAATAAAATCGCTTAGAGATGTGAAGATCATATTATGAAAGATATCTTATTCTTATAGCCGGAAAACCAGTTCCTATGTTTACTTATTAACTACCATTTTTTTTTTTTCGCACCTCCAGATAGTTCTTTTGGCAACAGGATAAACTTGTCGGATTGGTGTTTGTACTTTCGTCGGTTTAGGAGCTCCTTAACTGCTCTTCCTTGACGATTTATATCATTTATCGGGATTCTTTTTACTCTTCACCTCTGCTCATTAAAATATTTAAAATACTTTCATTCACAGCACAAACTAATACAGACTGATATTAACCACCCTTGTCGAAAAATAAATCGCTAAGGAACAGGGGTTAGGGAAATTCGTTACGCGAGTAGAACGTGACCCTGGGAGAGTGAAATATAGTCTTCATTAACTTCACCTCTACTAGTGGTCCTTCCCAAAATACTATTAACTGCCAGCAGGAAAACTAATTTAAGACGGTACCGTGATGAAATGTTTAAACGACTTAGGCCCGCATCTCGTCGGCTAAGGAAGTTCCTTAACATCTTTCCCTAGGCGATTTAAGTTATTAGTTACATCTTACCGTCCTCTTCTGTTACAGAAATACTTCCAGTATCGCCATACCCCGCATTAATACCGCAAAAAAAATATATTAACCACTAATATCCATAATTAAATCTATTAGCAGAGGTGTTAGGGAGCTTCCAGAATAAGAGCTTTAGATCTGTCTATTAACAGCTCGAGGATGGTTAAGGCAGACAACTTTTATCCCCGTCTCAGTTTTCCCACAGGATATGACCCGCAGTATCAGTTTACATCCAGGTCCCTAATACAATGCTGAAAAACAAACTCAGGTTCTCCCAGTTGTGAGCTGATTGTACTAACAAATGCACCACCAGCTGGCATGAAAAAATTAACAATATTTCCGAACAGTTTTATCACAAAGAGTCACTATCTTAATTAACGTGCTAGGAATCACAAGGCCGAATTAACTAACCATTTTTTTTTTTTTTTCATATGGCTAGGTGATATATTGAATATTTTGCAGTCCAGTTTCCCGTCTTCCGAGTCCTAGGCAGCAGTCATTCGTAAAATATGAGTGGCCACCGAGTAGGTAAATAGAAAAAGAAACCCTTAACTTTAAAATTCCCATATGTTCCTCATGGTTTCTTGGTCTGTCTTATTCTGCTTGTGGGACGGAGCCACACCGTCGGCTGCCAAGCTCAGTAAGGGTCGTATCCACGTGTTTACTTGGCAGTCGACTGCATAGCTTTATTTCACAGGGATTTTGAAGTCCAGTTTTGTGTGGATCGTTCAGCCTCTGAAATGAATAACAGAATATCGATATCTAAGAGGACGTGTGGCCTAGTTCACTGGTCGTTGCTTCATGATTATTTTAATACTTCACGTTCCTGTTTCTTGAAACTTCCCATTTCATTATTTTATTAGTGAGATGATGATAATTTGTTTTAATAATGATTGCAAAGACCTCATATGTGTGAAATGTGAATATAGCGCAACGTATGAGAGGTAACGAAGTCTGGTCGACATGTCGCAGCAAATAAGTGATAACACTTCATATGGGCGTTATGGAATGGAATAAAAAACATGTCAGGTAATATACCGTATAATTTTATTAAAGGTTAATTATAATATGGGATAGGAGTGGCTTCCTGATGGTAAGATCGTAAGATAAGTCCCATCGGGATCACGGAATAAGGAGTTGCACTTCTTTGTGACTGTTTACTATACTTTCACAGGACTAACCGGCACGCCATGTAATATACCCCCGTTAATTCCATCACATTCAAGCCAGAATGTTTGCGTATAGATGATTCAGTATTAATGTGCAAGATGTGACATGTGATGGTGTATTTCTCACTGCCGAAGTGTCGTATGCACTGCTGAGTCTATGTCACATGTGTGACTATTCCCTTACCTTTAATGGACTGGCTACTATGTGAATCATAATCTCATTCTCCTTATTTATTAATTAATTACGATAAGTGTTCTCAGTGTTGTGCTGTCTCTAGGAAAGGTAACATTATTGCCTGCAAATTGGAATTCAAAAAGGTTGTGGGTACTGGGGGTGTGGATGCTTGGTATTCCTTTAATGCTCTTCACAATGACCGACTCTATACAGGATCCGTATTGTCCCTTGTGCAGTGTACGGACGTCGTGTATGGGCAATATCTGCTTTATAAAACATGTTGTACTAAGGCTTTTCCTTTCATCAACTCCAGTCCTGTCTTGGACTCAGTTCTCTGCAAAAATACATCACTATTGTTTTTGCTAATATGGAGGACACCGTTCATCTGCCCATTCTTTTTCTTATTATTATTTTACTTTATTTTTTTTGGTTGTGCTTGCTTTTACATTGGACCCTTCAGCAATATGGTGTTTTCTGTGCTTGTATTCCCTGTACCTTCAGGCGATGTTATTCATGGTAATCAAAACCTTCGTAGTTATTGTGTTAGAAGCTGTCTCCATCAAAATACGGTTAGTATCACTAATCAATCTATACATTCATCTCTTTTTCTTCTGCCCATATCTTTCATGTATTTAGTAATGGTTAGTTTCATTCCTTCATGCATATTAGTACAGTTGTATACAACTGGAATAGTCAACATTCATGGTGCCATTCCTTTCCCTGTAACACTATAGCCCGTTTTCCCGTCCGTTAACGAAGCTCCCTAACACCTCATCTAAGCGATTTATTTTGCACACTACTCCTTATTATCTTGAAAGTCATTTAAATCACTGAAATAACACCGTAATCATCATGCGTAACATAGAAACTGATAGTAACTAGCCATATCCAAAATTACATCTCCAAAGCAGAGGTGTTTGGGATCTTCCTTAACCGACAATAATACGGGCCTATGGCTGACAGGGGCCTTGTGAGAAGAGTGATGAGAGACTACCAAAGAAATAAGACAATTAGATGTAGAGGCAATGACGGAACAGGGATACCAAAGAGGAGATGGAATGATGGTGTGAAAGAGGCAGGGGCTTCGAAGTACAGAGTCTCGCATATCTAGGAGGAGGTGAGGCGGGTATGGAGCAAAACGGAATGAGATGATATCTGGGGAGGAGAGAGAGAGTTGAGAGTTGCAGTCAACGCTCTGTAGCCAGAGTGAGAGGTGAAGTGACCAGAGTAAACGGCATAACAATCAAGGGTGTCTAACTAGAAATTTGAAGTTAATGTACTGTACAGTGTGGTCGAGGAATAAACATGAAAAAACAAAAAGTGGTGCCGGACACAGGAAACCCGTCCCCGGCAGTCATTTTAGTGCTGACGTGTAAACACAACAGGATACCTAGTCAAAGATGTCACATATAAAATTAGAGTAAATCGGGTGACAATTGACGATATTATGCCCATTTGAAATTTTAGGCCCGACCCACCAACACTGACCCCCCTACCGCTAACTGGGGGGTGACCACCTTGATGCAGTGAGGCATGTTACAAGATGCAGATTTGAAAGATGTATCGTTAGGTTTTGGCGTCATGTCGATGTGATAAATTTGAAAGGAGTTATGTCGAAAAGACGAAATATACATTTTACATTTGGGGGACGTACAGCCTGGGCCTTGGCCCAATTTGGCCCAAAATTTCATCAGGTGATCAGAAGTTCATAGCCAAAATCGCCCCGGTAGATTCACGTAAAATTGTTAACAGACAGACAGACAGACAAACAAACATACAAACAGGAAGACGAACCGACTGAAATCAATACCCGTCCCCGAGCCCCTCCGGGGTGGTGACGGGTAATTAAGACAGACATGATTCCCCACTGCAGACTGGATTATTGTGTATATATTTGGGAATATGTTAACGTTGAACTAACTAGGTTCCTTAATAACTTAATAGGTTTGCTTCCAGTCTGTTATATTTATACTCATTGCATACATAGCCAGTTACACGACAACATAAAGATTACACCAGTAATTTTGGCGACATAGTGTAACATCAGTAATGCAGCCAACTGTTATTTCTGTGTGTGTGTGTGTGTGTGTGTGTGTGAGAGAGAGAGAGAGAGAGAGAGAGAGAGAGAGAGAGAGAGAGAGAGAGAGAGAGAGAGAGAAAGAGAAGGAGAGATGTTGCAAGTGTAAAAAATCACAACACGAAGTATTAACACACCTCTTTAAGGGCATGGCAGGGCCTACCTTGTCTTCGTAAGGTTTCCAAACAGCAGAAACTTCCATCACTCGGATACCTTCCCTACTGAGTGTCTTCTCGATCATCTCACTTTTATACATCAGCGCCAGGCACAGAGCGACGACGCAGAACATGCTCTGCTCTGCCGCATTTTGCTTGGCTTGACATTTTGTTTTCCGGGATGAATAAACAACGTGACGAGAACAAAAACAGCAAACTTACCTTAGAAATAACAGTAAATGCCTCCCAAGAGAACTGATCATTGTTGTTATTATTCTTTCTTTAGTGTATCGAGTCTGGAAAATAGTGTGGTATATGGAGGAATATTTTAGACCATATATCCATAGTCCAGCTCACGTATGATATCACGTAAATGTAAATGAACATAGTTTCATTTGTCCATATGCTTGCTCCAAAATTATCTGAACAGTAGAGATTAATACATTATTTTTTTGGTTATTTCACGCAAAATATTGATGTACAACACAACGGGACATGTCATTCATAATTCACGTTAAATTGTACCAGGAAAACAGAGCTACCAACAGGTAGCAATGCCCTCACTCAGCTGGAATTTGTGTGTGTGTGTGTGTGTGTGTGTGTGTGTGTGTGTGTGTGTGTGTGTGTGTGTGTTTGAGAGAGGAATGTTAATTTCTTACCTCATATTCAAGACTTAAACAAAGTATTTCATAACAAATAAAGATCCTGTAAAGAAATACTCTTCCCACATGTCTGTCTGACACTAAGAATCGGTAATAGTTTGGCACGTCGTGACATCAAGGTTTTCCTGCAAAACCAAATAATTGGCCAATCCATTATCAAGCCGTCCACTGTGACCCTATGTCATACAGGCTGAATGCCAATGATTTTGTGATTAAATAATACTTTCAAAGCTGAAAAAAAAAAAAAGATACAGAACGCTGTACTTTTTTTCCAGTATCAAATTTCGTTACTGTTACTGAAAAAGTCCGACATAAAACAACGGTAGTAGAATGATGAAACGTAATTATGAACGATTTTCTTCCAGCCCAAATATAGCTTTTTGTTATACCACGAGCTACTTCTGGCCACTTCAATCTGTAGATAGTAGAAATCTGGTAAGCACGCTTAATAATACACAATTACATACGCAGCAAACAGTAAGGTACTGTCCATGACAGGAACGCATTGTACTTTCGCGTTTTTCATCTCGAGGAAATATTTGCTGAAGTCGCTTTGACAAGATTTACTGTACTCTCCCTTTGCCCTGCTACCTTCATAGTCAATTCTACCTACTTCTGCATTTCCAATGTATCCTTAAATCTACCCCGTTACATGTTTTGCACCTCTGTTAAATCAGATCGCCACCATCTACACACTGTGTGTAATGCTGTCTTCAGGTGACACTACACTGACTGACAACCCAAATGGTTTCGTGTAGTCCAAACAACCGCATTAAGGCCTGGCGGTCTACTGGTGAAAGTACTATGATCGGATGTGGCCTGTAAGACAACCGAGGAGTGTTTTGGGTTTACGGGCAGGCGGTGGCCGAGAGGGTAGAGAATCGTCCTACAGTCCTTGTGGACCCAGGTTCGAATCCCAGTTTCACTAATGTTCAGTGATAGCTCTTCAGGACTTTGACTTTCAACAGCTGAGTGCTCCACTCTGGCTTCACACTTATTAACACTAATGCAGATGTGTGTGACTACCATTCGGTCTTTTTAATGTGGTTCTTCGCTTCAGCATCAACAATCCTCCAAGTATTTAGCAGAGCATTTGCTTTCGTTCTATGACTTCCTTTCATTTTTCTACACGACCCTTCTTTTTATGAAACAATAAAAACTTGGGAATTCTTCCTGGTCCGTTAGCAACAATGCTTCCATCTCTGTAGTCGAACTAACATGCTTTAGGGTCACAGTTTTTGCCAGTGGAAGTCACCTAAATTAATCTTAACTGCATTGCAAGAGGATGAATTTATTAAGTTTAATTGATCCACTCACCTATATCAACCATTTGAACGAGGCTTAAAATCGTTCATGTCGATAATACTATAATTATCTGTCACAACAGCTGCCTCAGCAAAATTATCCACCTCTTTCTTAACTAGGTGAGTGCCAACGTGCTTGGCAATACTCTTATTCCTTGTGAAGTTCTCCATGATTATAAGTTCTCCCAGCTTGGTGAAATCCTTATTAATTTTCTTTTAGAGTACTGCCACTGATCAAAGCTTTAAGTACTCAAGGGAGTACACCGTAGCACCAGTCGAACAGGGCGGTACTCCCGAGGTGGATGGCAGGCAAGCTGGTGATAGGATAGCTGGAGCTCCCGTTTCACCGGCCCAGGAGCTGGTCCTGCCCATCTGCCTTTGCTGAACATTTTCAGTGCTCTTACTTACACAGAGAGTAGGCCACCATACTCTCATACTGCCTCTACCTTCAACTGTCTACACCACACTACATGCACATTAGATATCACACCTATTTCCATTCAGCCGTAGCAATGGCCGCTCCATTAACTTCAGCAAACGCGGTGGAATCTCGGATTGCCACCACCGCCAGGGTGGGACTGGCAGCTCAGCGTCAACCCACTTGCTATCAAGTGACGACAGCGACTATTGCAAATACAGTTCATCCTCTTCAGCAGAGAAGCACAGGTTCGGCCCAATACTTCACCAATATCCGTGGTATTAGTACCAATTTGAATTCAGTTTACTTTATTTCTTCAATTAGTATCCCCCCCTAGCTTTGTTCCTCACAGAATCCCAAATCTCTTCCCCTATTGAAATATCCTTATTTTGTTCTCCTGGTTACCATCTCCTCACTAACTTCCGTAACAAGGGTGGCACCTGTTGTTATACCAAATCTGAATTTGCAGTTGACACTGTTTTGAACTTCCTTGCAGCTTATTTGATTATTCACTGTATAAACTGAATTATCTCAATATTACCATTTTTTTTACACAAGAAAGAAGGAACCAAAGGTTAGGAGCCCGCAAACCGTTCCTTCCAAGAAAAAAAAAAAAAACAATACAAAAGAGAGCCAAATTCAAGATCCTTTCATTTCGAGATGCTTGGACACACTGCGTTTGAAAGACTGGAGATCATAGGAAGTAGGAAATACAGACAGAGGGAGACAGTTCCAGAGTTGACCTGTTGCATAAGTGAAGGACTGGGAGTAATGGTTAACTCTTGCATTAGAGAGTTGGACAGAAAAGGGATGAGGGTTTGCTGCTAGACGGGAGCTACGCACCAGTCGTAGTGGTGGAGGAATGCGAGCAGACAGTTCAGAGGAGCAGTGACAATAGAAGTAACGATAGAAAAGAGATAAAGATGCAACAGTGTCACGAAGAGACAGAGGTTAAAGGAAGCCAGTAAGAGGAGGAGAGTTAATGAGACGAAAAGATTTTGAGTCCACCCTATTGAGAAGAGCTGTATGTGGAGAGCCTCCCCACACATGAGAGTTGTACTCTAAACAGGGGCGAATAAAACCAGTGTATAAAGGAAACAACTATGCCGGGGTAAAGAAGGTATGGAGTCGGCTTAGCACACCTAATCTCTTGGAAGCAGATTTTACAAGAGATGCAATATGATCTTTCCAAGATAAGTCCCGAGTGAATGAAATCCCAAGCATGTTTAAGGATGATGCAAGATAGAGAAGAACGATGGCCGTCTACAACAGCGGCTATAGAACGACCAGAAAGGAAGCTATAGATGAAGACACAGATAAAAGGATAGAAACCGTAAGAGGATAGTTTGGAAATTAAAGATTTATGCCAGACTCTATCGAAAGCATTTGAGATGTCAAGTGCAATGGCAAAGCTTTCGCCAAAGCCCCGAAAAGAGGATGACCAGGAGTCTGAAAGGTAGGTGAGAAGATCGCCAGTGGAGCGTCCCTGACGGAACCCATACTGGCGATCAGAAAGAAGGTTGTGATAGAAGAGATGCTTTAAAAATTTTTGTGTTAAGAACTGACTCTAAAACCTTTGAGACACAGGATATTAAAGCAATTGGACGATAGCTAGAGGGTTGGGATTGGTCACCCTTCTTTGGGACTGGCTGAATGAGAGCAAACTTCCAGCAAGAAGGAAAGGTACAAGTTGACAGACAAAGGCGAAAGAGATTACCTAGGCAGAGTGTAAGCACAGAAGCACAGTTCTTGAGGACAACAAGAGGGACTCCATCAGGCCCATATGCCTTGTTAGCATTGAGGCCAGTGATGGCAGAAAATACATCAGCTGGAGAAATTTTGATGTCACCCATGAGGAAGTCTTAGGGGGGAAGTAGTGGAGGAACAGCACTGGAATCGTCTAATGTGGAATTGGAGGAGAAAGTCTGAGTGAAGAGATCTGCTTTATCAGTAGAAGAAATAGCTACAGAACCATCAGAATAGAAAAGAGGAGGGAAGGATGATGAGGTAAAGTTGTTAGAAAGGTTTTTGGCAAGGTACCAGAAGGAGCGGGAAGAATTCACTCCCCCAATGCTTCTTCAGAAGCCAGTATATCTGACTCCTTATGCACACAGTTGACAAACCTTAAACTTACCCTTAGCATTGAAATTACCGTTTTGGGTGATGTTAACGTACATATTATAGAATGGTTATTGCATTCTGCCAAGACTGACGATACTGGTCTAGAATGTGAGCTGGTCGCAGAATCATTTAATCTCACGCAGTTGCTAAAGTAGCCAACCTGAATACCAGATAATCCTGACCGTAATGCTTATCTCATAGATCTATTCCTGACAGAAAATCCAGATCATTACAGGACAGTACTCTCACCACTTGGATGCTCTGAGCACAATTTCATCAAAGCCTCATTAGTCAGCTCCTCCAAACCTTCCCGTTCTGAACCAGTCAGGGTGACCCAATGGCACTTTGATAGGGCAGACCGGGATGGATTCAGAAGTGATCTTGCTGACATTCCATTGCAGTCTTTCTTCTCTACTGACACCAAATCTACCAGGCCCACATTAATGGCAATACAAGCTGATATGGAATTGTTCATACCAAGTTAACAGTTCAATAACAGATCGGACTCCCCAAAATGGTTTGATAGCAATTGTGCCACAGCAATGGCCCAAAAATCATTAGCATATAACTCTTACTTAAAATAAATAACATCTGAATTACTCAGTCAATTTAAAATTGCTAGAAACCATGCAAAAGCAGTAATAAACCACTAAATCAAACTTTCTTCAGAACGAATCATCCAAACTGCTAAACAATCCCAGTGACAAGGGAATATTCTTGTCAACTATCATTTCTTTCAATAATAACATTAACAAGTCATCACCCATTCCTCCACTAAAATCTTCAGACGGTAACATTACAAATGACCCACGCGTTAAAGTGAATATCCTTGCCAGTACATTTGCCAAAAACTTTACAGTAGAGAAAATCAAGCAGAACGTCCCAGTACCTGAACATAACTTTACCGAAATTGTTCCACTTAAAATACAGGCTAGATACATAAAATCCATCCTAGACAATTTACCAACCAACAAAGCTCCAGGTCCAGATGGAATTCCTCCATTTGTTTTGAAAAGTGCTCCCGAGAACTTGCTTCTGTTCTAGTTAAATTACTCAGACTATGCATACGTACGTTTGCGGCCAGGAGTTCTTAGCCACCCTCGTCCAGCCAACCCGTGTATGTGGCAGCGTCGCATTCACGAGCAGAGAAGTTGCCTTCGATGCATTTCTGTCGAAAAATATCCCTTCAGCTTTGGGCTTGTACTAATGGATAAAGCAATAGTAATATTTACTTTGAAGGTTTGACTCTGATAACACGAATATATCATACTGATTATTTAATAACTTGTTTCTCGTATAGAGCCAAGCAAGTGACAAATATGTATATTTGGTTCCACTCCACGACTTCCTGTTGGTTTGAACCAGCGAACACAGAGTGAACAAGTTCGAAGCATTCATTTGTTAACAGGAGAGAGAGAGAGAGAGAGAGAGAGAGAGAGAGAGAGAGAGAGAGAGAGAGAGAGAGAGAGAGAGAGAGAGAGAGAGAGAGAGCGTGTATGGTGGGCGCCTGTGAATTTTTGGAATAATGAGGTGGAGGCAGACTGGATTCCTGTGATCCAGTGAAAACAGGCCACAATGTGAATATTTCTTCCATCAGTCACTAGAACATGCCTTGCTTTGTGATATATATATATATATATATATATATATATATATATATATATATATATATATATATATATATATATATATATATATATATATACTGTATATATTTTTTTAAGCATTGCTTTCGTTGGATTAATGAATTAGGAGATGCTGTTGATTTAACAAAAAGCTGTGCTTAAGAAAGTAATTTGCCTCTCTGTCCAGAGAGAGATATCCAGCTACTGAGAAAAATACTCATGAGTTTGCCAAAAATCTCCAGGTCCCAACCACCAGAGAGAGAAAAAAATGCGAACATAAGGCATTTAACAGAAGTTATGCGGCCTGCCAAATTATTTGACGAAGTCAACTGGCGTTACCCAGAATAAAACCCATCTTTCATTTTGTCCGACGAGACGTTATCCTGGGATAAATAAACTCCTTCGTCATCAGCCAAAGGAAAAATTCCCTGTTTAGCTCGAACACCTTATTTACTCATATCGCATAAAATCATGTGTATGTAGCCGGAATGAAGCCCCTTATCTACGGCCTGGCAAACTTCCTGTAAAGAGTACCCGGTACTATTTTCTACCGACAGACTGAGTTAAGCGGTGAGAATCAACTTTCTTTTAAGGAAATAGACTCCGCCTGTGTGTGTGTGTGTGTGTGTGTGTGTGTGTGTGTGTGTGTGTGTGTGTGTGTGTGTGTGTGTGTGTGTGTGTGTGTGTGTGTGTGTGTGTTGAATTGAGAGTCATCTGACTTGTGGAGCATGGTATGCGGGTTGGAAGGTTGGTGACTGGGTGGGTGGATTGGTTAGTGTAGGCTGGTTGTTTCACAGGCGGATTAGGTGGAGTGGGTGGGTAAGAGGGAGGGAAAGGGTTGTTGGGCTGGTTAAGTGGGGTGGAGTGGGGTTCGTGCATTGTTTAAGTGGGGTGGGTGGTGGGGCTACCTGTAGGACAAGGCAAGAGACGGGTTTGTGTCGTCCTACTTTTGAGAGATACTGTATTGAGTAAGGTTGTGGGTATGTGCGTTGATGGGTGGGTGTGTAGGTGGATGGACGGACTGTGGAAAAACATGCCACTGGGGTTAGGTGATTTGAGTTGATGTCCGAGTTGGGAAAATCGGTGCACAGGGGATATTATTCTGGAATCATGCTGAAGTAGGTATATATATCCAGTGGGTTACAACAGGTCCATCGAGCAATACGTCTGTTGGTTAAGAGGTCTGTGTTTCAACTGCACGCATCAGTGGGTGATATAACCACGTCGGATAACAGGTTTATGGGGAAAATAGGTTCATTGTGAAAAATACATCCATGGGTATACGACCAAGTAGCAAACCTGCATCCATGGAGAGATTCAAGGTCGACGGAGAAATTGGTCTGTGGGGAGAAAATACACCAATTGGTAAAATTAGTTTGTGGGAAAATAGGTTACGTAAAATAATAAGCATCTTTGAAAAAAAAAAGTCATTAAGGAAAATAGGTCCATGTGGGATGTGCTCCGAGTGGTGAAAATGTCCATTGATAAAAATATGAGGTGAAAATAGGTCCAAAGGGGCATACACGTACTGTAAACATACATGGGGATATTTACAATAAATGGGACCTAAAATGTCCAACTTTTAACAGCGATCGTTGCCTGGAATTAGGCTTACCACTGCACACCTTGGACCAAACAACCATTAGCCAGTCATTATATTTCATAATTTACCTTCATTTAGACATAGAAAGCCAACCGAAACGAAAGGAAAAATCCCTGTTTACCTGTGTTGAGCACCTCATCTCTCCACCTCATTCCTCTAAAATTCACGGGCACCCGCTACTCTCTCTCTCTCTCTCTCTCTCTCTCTCTCTCTCTCCTGTTAACAAATGAATGCTTCGAACTTGTTCACTCTGTGTTCGCTGGTTCAAACCAACAGGAAGTCGTGGAGTGGAACCAAATATACATATCTGTCACTTGCTTGGCTCTATAAGTGAAACAAGTTATTAAATAATCAGTATATATATTCGTGTTATCAGAGTCAAACCTTCAAAGTAAATATTACTATTGCTTTATCCATTAGTACAAGCCCAAAGCTGAAGGGATATTTTTCGACAGAAATGCATCGAAGGCAACTTCTGTGCTCGTGAATGCGACGCTGCCACATACACGGTTGGCTAGACGAGGGTGGCTAAGAACTCCTGGCCGCAATAGTACTTCTTCATTCCCTAATTCATGGAAAGAAGCCAATATCCACCCAATTTTGAAGATAGGAAGGTCCCCTGACATCTCTGATTACAGACCAATAGATGTCACGTCTTCTCATGGTAAAGTATTAGAAATTGTAATGAATATGCACATAGTTCAACATCTTGAACCCAACAGCTTAATTTGTGATACTCAGTATGGTTATCACCATGAAAGATACACTGATATACTCGATCTCCTGATTCTCACCATCCATCAGTCAATTGACCAACATGGAGAAACTCATGCAGTAGCCCTTGATATTTCTATAGCTTTTGATAAAATGTAGCACTGTTCCCTGTTATCGAAACTCCCTTGTAGTCTAGTCCGGTTTTCAGGTATTTGGACAACTCCAGGCATTTTGGAGTCAAAGTTGGCAGATAAGCTTTTCTAGGGTGTTTTTTTGTGCAGAATCCATTTTTGCTGTTTGCCAAGCTGTATCTCTCAAGCTGGCACCGTCAGACGGGTAAATCCAAGATTTTTTTTTTTTATGTGTCCGACTCTGCAAAGGCTTCAGGGCCTATATCTCGGGGGCAGTAGCCTATCCCAAGGCCCAGTTGTCCTCCTACACCTCCACATGTCACCACTTCGGCGCTAACACCCACCGTCCATATTGAATACATGCTAGGGCTGTCTCATACAGGACTGGTGTATTGGTATTAGCGGGGGTATTTTTACGACATGTCGGCGGGTCATCTGGTAGACCAGGAAAGTCTGCTTCTATGAAATTCAAATCCTTAAACTGTTCCCTGCCCCAGCCAGGATTCGAACCTGGGTCCAAGATGGCCGCCTTAAACCCAAAGCATCATTTTTACAAGTGGTGCCTCGTCCGTATATCATTATGACGACCGTAAAACCTTATTAATACCCACTATAAAGTCACTGTACATTAATTATTTTATTGATATTACTTTTCTCTTAATTAAGTAATAAACATAAACATAAATCCAGGATGGCTGACAACACATTTATATTACAACAAGTTGCAGATTGCAAATTGATGAACAGGCATAGTGGCAGTGTGTTTTACACAGTGTCATTGTTGGGCTTCGACATTGCTACAATCGTCATCGGATGTTCTACATTTGCATGCTGCTGTACAACGCAAGTGGGACTTTTTACATATGCAACGTGCACTCATACATCGGTTGGCGCAGTTGCAGGTGATCAGTTCCACACATGAGTCTGGGACTGGGGGTAGAGACATCAGCGTTGGCACCAGTGATGCACCTTCCATCCTCCATCCCATCGTCTCTGGTTGAGGTAGTTCTGGATACTGTTCGTTTGCCTGTCGCCACACAGCTGTTTGATAGTGAGCTCTTTGGATGTGAAACGAAAGGGCATCACCAGTTGGAGGAAGAGTCTCTGGAGCACTGGACTTCACGAACAGGATTTCACGCGCCTTGTTGACTGTTGTGACGTTGGGGACATTGTACAACTTACAGATGAATAATTCAGCGTTCTTTGCTGTCGCGTCAACGAGTTCACCTTGACCTAGACCTTCAAGAAGGCGAGAGTGTTCTTGAAACACTTTCCAGCAAGTTTTCTTTCCATGCCTGAGGAGGTATGAAGTTGTGTCACTACCAGTGATGGCGTGAAACGCTGTAATGGATTCCATCTTATCGTTATCAAAAGCAAGCCATTCCACAATGGTGTGTATAGGAATATACTTCCTGTTTGCAGCTGTTCCTGCCTTCAACCAAACTTTGTCACTGGGCATTTTGTGGAAATGTGCAAGTAGTAATACCAGGACATCTGTTTCACGTGCAGCTATCACATTGCTAGAGCCTTGAATTTCTGTACAATGCAGAATCATTCTTGTATCTGCCTCTTCGTGCTGAGCTTTGAGTTTGTCTGTGTCCACTTCTGGATTCGATGATTCCACCTGTTCTTCATCGACGAATCCGCCAGATACCACAACAGTTTTGTTTGCTGAAACCTTCAGCATCAGTTGTTGTGAGAGGAAACTGGCCAAGTCTGCCTTGTTTTCAGGGTGTGCCATGAAAGTATCCCACTTTGCTGGGAGTGGAACATTCCTGCCTTCAATCAAACGTCGGATCGCCACTGATGCTTGACCACGTCGTGTCCTTGTTCCCTCTTTGATGGATTTCTCGTAGTATCTGTCAAACACTACATCAATTCGTTTGAACAGTGTCCCACATTGAAGAACAGCTCCAATGAACACGTCAACTAGGTCTCCAAATGTGGCTGCTTTGGGTGGTTCCCAAATGGAACAAACCATTGCTTGACCATCAATTATGTGTGTTGCTGTTTCCCCAAGGTCTGCAGCGCCTATGCTGGGAGGACATTGTATTCCTGAAGTGAGTACTTGAGGTAAGTTTGCTTTTGATCCAGATCGAAGTCTACCGTTTGTCTCAGCCAGAGCCTGGGGGACTGTTAAAAGTTCATGCATCATTACTTCTGACAGGTTTACACGTCGGCCACTTTCGTAGGGAGTGATCAGGCGCTGGATAATTAATTAATATATTTTGTATTTGAAGCAATTCTTCAAAATATGCATTTTCTAGAAAAATGGTGGCCATCTTGGATTTTGTCCGCTAGGAGCAAAACCGCACGAGATACAGCTTGGCAAACAACAAAAATGGATCCAGCACAAAACAAACACTAGGAAAGCCTATTTGACAACTTTGACGCTAAAATGCCTGAGGATTTTTATACAGCCACATTTTCCAGATATTCCACTAGTCTATTGCTATGGAGTAAAGTCTTTTGTTCCTCTGATTTCCTCTTATCTCAGTGACAGAAATATAGCAGTAAAAGTAGATGACGTACTGTATATTCCATTTTCAACTCAATTAACCCTGGCGTGCACAAGGATCAGTTCTGGCTCCAACCCTATTCCTAATTCATATTAACGATCTCTTATCTGTCACTCAGAATCCCATCCATTCATATGCAGATGACTCAACACTTCACAGTTCATTCACACTTAAACACCCATTCACAAAGTTTAATATCTCTAACTCACAAATCGGTACAGCCATCTCCATAAATCAAGACTTATCTAGTATCACTAAATGGGGACAAAATAACCTTGTCTCATGTAATGCTAGAAAAATCAAATATATACAGTATACTAATACACAATTATTGCCAGA
Source organism: Coenobita brevimanus (assembly GCF_032717465.1). NCBI lineage: Eukaryota > Metazoa > Arthropoda > Malacostraca > Decapoda > Coenobitidae > Coenobita > Coenobita brevimanus. Next base: position 6,671,641 of record NC_136985.1, on the reverse strand, counting down.
TTCCTATATTACCTTCAATCCTACTAATCTTCCTATCTCCAAAGAATTGAAATTCTCTGTGCGTCACTTAACAATGCTCTCAGCTGGACCTTTCATGTCAGATCACTTGCCATAACTGCCTCCAAAGTTATTGTACAGAGTTCGTAGCTTCTTTACTGACTGGCAGTTAAATGTAGTTTATTAAAGTCATGTGCACTCTGAGCTGAAATATTGCGTACTCATGTGGAATGGATGTCGAGAGGTTGCACTAAAACAGCTAGACAAAACTCAGACCAAAGCTGTTAGAATTATTAATAACCTTGCTATGACAAATAAACTACCTCCTCTATAGGTAACAAGGACTGTTGCCTTCCTTGCATTGCTTTACAAATACTTTCATGGCAAATGCTCATACGAAGTTGGATCCATTGTACCACCTCTCCTTGCCTTTCCCTGTGCTACACAGGCATCCGGTAGCTCTCATAACTGGACTGTCACATTGCCATATTGCAGAACTTCCGCCTGCCAGGAGTCTTTTATTCCCCGTACTGCATCTCTTTGGAACTCGCATCCCCAGATATGTTTCCCTCCAAACCTCAATCAATAGCTGTTGAAGTCGAACAGTTACAGATTATTTATGATTGGAAGACACCAGTAATCTGATGTATGGATTATTTTTTAATTCACTTTTTCTTTCCTCTCCAGTAATTTTTTAATAACTTACACATATGTCTGAACTTTTTGTCTGTAAGTGGTTCTAAACCTGAGACCGTATACCTCTGGTACAAGTTCATAAACCCCGCGTATTGCATCTTTTACCACCTCATAATCAGCATACTGGTCAGCTGATAAAGCAATATAGGCCTCCTGTGCTGTACACAAAGTGCGCACTGAAGTAATATCGATCAAGAGTTACTAGGCCAGGAAACACGAGCTGCCACCTCAAACATTTGGAAATATTAGTGACACTTTACGCCTAAAGGAAAGACTAAATGTTCTCGGCAGCATCAAAAGAGTTCCTTAAAGAGGCACCACAAGGACTAGATGAACCGCCAAGCTGCCTCAGTCTGCGCTCATGAATTAGTTCACGTTGTTACTCTCGTGCTTGAAGTTGTCTCATTTTGCAGCTGAATTTTAGCTATTCCAAGTTGTTCACTGACATTAGTATTTAAGGCATTAACATCTATTTCTGAGTAGTATGAACGTGCATATGTGGCTGTTGGTACAGTACAAAAACTTAGGATTCTGAACATTATCAACACTGTGAACAGATGACTCATGTTCCCTGAGATCATGACCAGTTGTAGTTATCAGTTTCAACATCTTCACTCACTCTAAGCACTGAGTCATGAATCAAACTAATTAAATTAAGTTTATTATTACTGAGAAGTTTCACTCATAAGACTTGAGTTGTCGGCTTAAGGTCAAATTTAGCAAGATTTTCTGCTTATACTATGTAGGGTCAGTTTGCAAACATGTTCTAACATCACCAATATTTGTCAGTATCATGAAAGATAAAATTTTAGGTTCAGACCAAAATCATTAGGATATCCTGGCAGAGATCGCCATTTTGATTCTGCTATGGACTGGGCTCTTACATAAAGGCGTCCCCCTCCAACATCTTCATTTACCTTAAAGAGACCATTCAACATTCAACTCGAGAAGTTGAACATAGCCCTCACTAACTTGTCTAGTAGGAAGTTACTTCTAAATTGACTGTAATCGTCTGGCAGGTGTAAGACGAACAAAATACGGCCATATGCAGGGTATCGTGGAAGATGGGCATAGCTTTGGGAAATAATATATGAAGTAATTCAAAGTAAAACATGGGCAACACTACGGTTTTATAAATCCCCACCTGACAAAGCACATGCCCCCACCTCCCTGCACACCTACCCAAGCACATAACGGCCCTCACCCCCCCAGTCTTTACTTTTAAAGGTGGGAGTAAGGCGAACGCCTTGAGAACCCATAAAAATGAACGCTTCAGATTCCTTGTGAAGGTTGCATTGAAATTTATGGAAAAATTATTTTTGCTACTTTTTCACACACACAAAAAAAAATTACTTAAGACACAGCATTCTACCTATCGAAAGGCACCAGTTCACTATAAGACACATAACCATGTGTAATTTCATGACTGTGTTGTGAATATTTTTTGAGTTCTGGCCCGGAAACGAAATATCAACGCTCAGCCAGCCGCCCTGCCACCCAGCAGTTATTGATCCCAGTGATAACAACATACTCAGACTCTGTCAGGTGGAGGGTATAAATGTTGATCTACATGGCTTCAATTCTCTATCATTACCGAGCTACATTTACTGAAGACCCCTACCAAGCTATGGTTACTGAAAACCTTATGAGGAAGACCTTATGCAAGACCAATTTCCCCAATTATTTCATCTGTTCACAAGCGAAGGTGTGACGTTGCCGAATCATTCACACTGAACTCACTCCAATGTTGCCAATAGGACTGTATGAGTGAGTGCTGCCAAAGAAAAAAAAAATCAGCCAAGGTGGGGTTGTGTTTGGTGGGGTGAGTGAGTAGGTGGATGAGTGGGTAGGTAGATATGTGACTCCCCAGATAACAAGGCAGGAGATGGACTTATACCGCTAGTAATCATATAATATGTCTCTCTTACTTGGATTTTAGTATATCGTTTAGAAGATGATGGACAAATATTTGAATAGATATGGTACACTTGGGTCATTTTTCAGAATCCTGCTAAAACTTCAAAATAATTTCTTCACATGGAAGTGAAGGTCCGTCTATGCACGTACTAATAAACCTAATAGGATAAATGAAACTACTATTTCACGAGAGAGAGAGAGAGAGAGAGAGAGAGAGAGAGAGAGAGAGAGAGAGAGAGAAGCTTTAGATTTCCAATTCATGCACTTTACAAATCAGTGCTTTGGTGGGGGTAAGGAGAGTATTTATGTGTGTGTGGGAGGGGGGTAGGTGGACATGTGCGATTAACCTGCCCTTTAGTGGCAGACTACTGGCATTCTCCCTGTTTCTTTATTAGTATTCACGGTTGTGTCCGTCCCTGTGACGTAGGGGACAAAATCTAGCCGCATGATGGGATGGTACCACCACTCTGCGATCAGGTTGTTTTAGGAAGAATTCTGCCATCGTATTCCCTGCGTGCCATAAAAGGCGACTAAAAGGGACGAGCTGAAGGGACTAGCGACCTCCTCCTCTGTATTTTTAATTACTACGTTGAGACAGGGCATAGAAAGAGAAGGGGGATTGAGTTATCCCAGTACCCTGAGGACTGGGTTATTTGAATGTGCGTGGATGTTGTACACTTCATCCTAAAAGAGAGGAGATTGGGAGAATGTTTGTGAGAAGAAGCTTGGATGTGTTAGCTTTGAGTGAAACAAAGATGAAAGAGAGAGGTGAAACTACTGTACTGTAAGTTTAGAAGTGTGACTGGAAGGTGGTCAGGTGTTGATAAAGGAAGAGTGAGAGAAGGAGTGGCTTGATAGTGAGCCCGGAAGTGCAGCAGTGTGTAACTGAATGGAAGGTGTCATCGAGACTAACGTGGGTGTAAGCGAAATTTGGACGTGAGCTGTGGGTTTTTGTGAGTGCATATGGGCTTGGTAGGGAAAGGGATGAAGAAGTGAGGGAGTTATTCTGGAATGACGAATGTTTGCAGAGTTTTGGAGCAAATGTGAATGTGAAAATGATGGGATATCTGAATGCTAGGGTGGGAAATGCAGCAGTTGAAGGTTTCGTTGGTATGTATGGTGTGCCTGCAATAAATTTATAATGGGGAAAGTATGATACGGATGTCTGTTGAGCAAGAGATGGCGATTGGAAATACCTTGTTTGGGAAGGAAGATATAAGTATACATGGGTACGACAGGAAGGTGGAAGAGTTGCTGATAGACACTGATGAACTATGTGGTTGTCTCAAGGAATGTAGGAGAAAAATTCCTGGATATGAGTGTTTTGAGACAGGAGGGTGGAGGTATGTCTGACCAGCACCTGGTGGAGGGAAAGATGAGGGTAGGTATGAGATGGGTGAGATCAAGGAGACTTAGGTGTGATAGGGAGGTTTTGAAAATCAGTGAGCTGGATAAAAGAGAGAAAATGATATAGTATCAGGAAAAGTTGAAAGATGAGTGGAATGCAGTGAAAGATCAGAAAATGGCGGTGTGGAGAAAGAATGGCAGTTGTTTAAGTGTGCTGTAGTGGGGTATGTGGAAGAGGTGTGTGTTGTGAGACGAGTAGGTAGTGGTGTAAGAAAAGGAAGTGGACGGTGGTGTGAGGAAGTAAGTATGGCTGTAGCTGAGAAGAGACGTGCATATGAAGTGTGGCTGTAGAGGAATGATGAGGTGTCCTATGGGAGAGATAAGAAAACGAGCAATAGGGTGAGAAGCGGTGTGAACAACGCTAAAGTGGCAGGATATGAGATGTGGGGTAGGCGGTTGACAGAATTTTGAATAGAAAAAGAAAATGTTTTGAAAGGAGGTGAAGAGAGTGCGAAGGGGAGAGTCTGGGAAGGAAAAGCGTGTAAAAACAGAGAATGGAAGGATGTTAATTGAGATGGATGCAGTAAGGAAGTGATGGGCAGAGTATTTTGAAAGACTGTTAAATGTAGAGGAGGAAAGGGAGGCTGAGATTGTGGCAGATGGAAGGATGCAAGGAATAAATGTGTTGGGAGAGCTGAATGATTCTTTGGTCATGACTGAGGAAGTGCAGGAGGCAGTCAAGGAAATAAATGCAGGAAAAGCTGCAGTTTTGGATGGTTGTCCTATGGAATGTCAGAAAGATGGTGGAGCTACTACTGTTGAGTAGTTAGTAAGACTGCTGAATGTGTGTTTTGTTAGCGGTATGGTACCGACTGACTGGGCAAGTACATGTGTGGTTACACTGTATATGGGTAAGGGTGATAAGTATGACTTTACCAGTTTTAGGGGTATAAGTCTGTTGAGTGTTGTGGGTATGGTGTATGGTAGAGTGTTGATTAAGAGAGTTAGAGAGGGTAAAAAAAGAGTGATTGGTGATGAACAGTGTGGCTTTAGGAGAGGAAGGGATTGCATGGATCAGGTGTTTGCTGTGAGACAGGTGTGTGGAAAGTATTTGACGAAAGGTAAGGATGTGTTTTGCGCGTTCATGGATTTAGGGATACCATATGATGGAATTGATAAGGAGGATTTGTGGACTGTTTTGAGATTGTATGGACTTGATGGTAGATTGTTACAAAGAGTGAAAAGTTTTTATGAAAATAGTAGAGCGTGAGTACGAGTGGGATATACTGTGAGTGATTGGTTTCCTGCTGCAGGGATGTGTGATGTCACCTTGGTTGTTTACTATTTATATGGATGGTGTTGTAAGGGAGGTGAATGCACAAGCACTAGGTGAAGGTTTGAGTGTAATGAAAGCCGATGGTAGAGAGTGGAATCTGAATCAGCTGCTGTTTGCAGATGACACGGCACTGGTGGCTGATTCCGAGTGGATGAGACAGTTGGAAGAGGAGTTTGGAAGGGTTGGTGAGAGGAGGAAATTGAGAGTAAATGAGAATAAGAGTAAAGTGATGAAGTGTACGAGGTTGGTAGATGGTAGGAGGATGAATGTAGTTTTTAATGGTGAGTTATTTGAGGAGGTAGAGTGTTTTAAGTATTTAGGGTCACATGTTGCTGTGGATGGAAAAATAGATGTAGAGGTAAACTTTACAATGAATAAAGTAAGAAAAGTGATGGGAGGAATGAAAAAAGTGTTCAGATGCTATTCACATAGAATGGATGTAAAAACAAGGCTGCATGAGGGTGTAGTCATACCAGCTGCATTATATGGGGTGAAACTTGGATTTTGGGTGTAGCAGAGAGCAAGAGTTTAAATGTAATGTACATGAGGTGTCTCAGGAGTATGTGCGGAGTGATGCATATGGATTGAGTGAGAAAAGATGAAGTGCGGAGAACTGGAGTTATGTGCGAGATGGCTGATTGAGTTGAGCAGAGGTGTAACAATGGTTTGGGCATATGAAGAATGATTGGTGAAAAAGATAACTGAACTGGATGTGAGAAGTATAAGGCTGAGAGGAAGACCACGAATAGGATGGATGGACAATGTGAAAAGAATGTCAGATGCACGAGGGATGTTTGTAGAGCAAAGGAGAGTGGCTGCACATGATAGAGATGACTGGAGAAAAATTGTGAATGAATACATGGTGATGCAGCGGCAATGGGATATTCTCCTTCATTTGGTCTGATCAGGTGCCCAGGTTAGGTGTAGGTAATGGGATGAGTCCATTATGATGTGGCAAGGGTAAACTAGCACTGCTGTTGGGCCCTGCTGCGGATGTAGCTGATTGCACTATGCAGTTGACCCTTGTGCGGTGTGGTATGGTGAGGATCTGTCCCTTCTCCCCTTCCGGCTAAGATATGAGTAAATGTGTGTGTGTGTGTGTGTGTGTGTGTGTGTGTGTGTGTGTGTGTGTGTGTCAATGAGTAAATTGGATGTGTGTCGTCCTGTTTCGGCTATCTCCCTTTCTCTGGAGGAAGCATCCTAGGTATATAGATAGATGATTGTTGCTACAGATATTAAGCTTACTGGACTATCTACTGTAGTCATTCAAGCACCACTAAGGAATTCACACTCAAGGCGATTCATTCTAACGAAGCCTCATATAATGCTTCGTTTTAGCGACTAAGGATTGTCATAAGCAAGGAACTCAGCTTTATTAAGCCCCATTTGATGTTTCAGTGTAGCTTCCTAAGGATTTATCACGCAAGTTATTAACCCTTGGGAATCCCTACATGGTACCTGGCTTTATTAAAATCCCGTATAGTCCATATGTGTACTACATTTGTAAATGTTCAGTACTGTAGGTAGGTTTCCTCCCTTGTCGCCGTGAGCCACAGTGGCAGTAGTTACTTGTATGTTTAAGAGTTGAATTAAAGATTCTGAAATACTTGATGTCTTTATCTGAACCATCTGCTTCACTGATACTGTTGTTGTTGTTGTTGTTGTTGGTGGTGGTGGTGGTGGTGGTGGTTGATAGTGGTGGTGATGATTTTGTTGTTGTTACTGTTTTTGTTGCCGCAGGTTCATCTGAATATGAACTCAACAGAGTGAATTTTAAAACTGTCCTTTTATTGAGATCCAGCATTGCCATTTCAGGGGACGGGCTGTTAAGGGACGTTTATAGGAAGGCAATGAAACTGCCCAATTATATCGATGCCACATCATGAAGGCTTCCTTCTTTAATACCTCTCGATAATAGGCTTGTTAAATGCCAACAAAACATTTCTATCTTTCTGTACTGTCACCAGTTCAATGCATGAAGGGTGAAGAAGACAAAAGGACACATTTCTATTTTCTGCTATAAATAAAATAGTAAAAAGTACTTTAAGAATTAGGGTCCTATCTTTCACTTTATAGTATATTCATTGCCTAAAAGTAGCAAGGATATTTAATGTTAACATCTTTCTGTTACGAGCTGTTACAGGCGAAGAAAAATAATCATGTGAATTAATTCGTTTGTATTTTTTCTGATTCTGACTTTACATACACCTCATAAGAGTAAAAGGACTTGTGAACTGTTTTTTTTTTTTCCTTCTTCTTTGGACTAAAAATGCAATATTAATACACTGTGTAGGCTATCCCTGGATGCCTTTTCTACATTTTTCATGTTTCCTGCAAATGATTACTATTATTATGAATGCAACAGTAATGATGACCTAAGGATGAAGAGGTCAGATACTAAATTATGTTCTGTCAATAAAAAACCTGCCTGCGGGAGTCATATGGGAAATTACTTAGTATAATGTTTGTCTCGTAGGTCCAGGTGTATGTGAAGGGTGAGGCTCCGACACCAGCAGCCTCTCCACTACAAAGGCCACACTGCCCAGGGTGATGCCCACCAGGAGAAGCAGCAGAGGTCCCTGCACATGGATAACAGACAGACTCCTGAAATTAGTTTGGCTGTGTTCTGTTCCATCCTGCCCTTGCTGTTTTATTTCTTCCCTCTGTTTCATTCGACTTTCACGTGCAGCAGCTTCCATTGTTTCCTTTTTCCACTGCTCATACAGACCAGCCTGAAAACAGACAATTGCAGTAGTGAGTAGTGGAAGAACCTAAAATAGACTTCGTCAGGTCCTATTGTTGTGAATGTTCTAGTTTTTATGTAAGCCCTGTAGGAATCTCTTAACCAATGGTATTATAACATTGATATTTCTATCTCTCTATCTATCTATTGCCAGACGCCTCAATCCCGTTCGGGGTGGCCACAAACAAATCGCCTCCACGTCGCCCTGTCCCCCGCCATTTCACTGCCCCGCTCCCAACTCACACCCCCCTCCCTCATATACCACTTCACCCCATCCCTCCATCTCATCCTCGGCCTCCCCCTCCTTCTTCCCCCCCTCCACCTCACTCACATACACTCTCTTCGTCAGTCTTTCACCCTCCATCCTCTCCACATGGCCAAACCACCTCAGTGTATTCCTCCTAACGCTTCCTATTACATCCACATCCACACCACAATGCTCCTTTATATCCTCATTTGTCAGCCTATCTCTCCATGTGACTCCACAGGCTCCTCTTAAATAACTCATTTCCACTGCTCTCACTCTTGACTTGTGTCCTTCCAGCAACGTCCAAGCATCACTTCCATACGTTAGAGTTGGTATCACAATACTGTCATGTAACTTTTTCGCTTCCATGCTCACTTCCCTGCTTCTTATCACTGCTTTCAAGGAACCAGCAACCTTTCTTCCCTGCTGTACCCTTTCAAGCACTTCACCCTCCAAGCCTCCATCCTTACTCATCACACTATCCAAGTACTTTAACGTACTCACATTTTCCAAATCCTCACCATCCAACCTCGCTGTACATTCAGTGACTTCACCTCTCTCAAAGACCATCACTTTACTCTTCCCTACATTCACCTTTAGATTCTGTTTCTTACACACTCTCCCAAACTCATCCACCAAACCCTGCAGCTCCCCTTCGTCTTCACTGAACAACACAGTATCATCTGCAAACAACAGTACAGGGAGTTTCCAAACACTACCCTCTCTCACCGGGGCCACTCCAACATCCACTACCCTTCCTTGTACCTCTTTTATTACCCCATCCATGTACAGATTGAACAACCATGGAGACATGACACATCCTTGTTTCAACCCAACCTTCAAAGAGAAAAATTCACTCAGTTCACCATCCACACGCACTGCAGCCTTAGCACCATTATACATACTCTTCACAGCATTCAATAATTTCCCATCTACTCCATATATTCTTAACACTTTCCACAATTCTTGTTTATCCACCCTGTCATATGCTTTCTCCAAATCCATGAAAGGCGCATACAATTTCTTTCCCTTCTCTAGAAACTTTTCCACTAAAGATCTAAGAATGAATATCCGATCTACACAACCTCTTCCCTTCCTAAAGACTCCCTGTTCCTCTCCAACTAATTCCTCTATTCTTTCTCTAACTCTGTCAAAAAGTATCCTACCATACACTTTTCCTATTATACTAAGAAGACAGATGCCCCTATAATTACCACACATGTCTTTTTCCCCTTTTCTTTTGTACAAGGGAATAATTATACCTGACTTCCAATCCTCCGGGACTATACCTTCCTCCCAGGCCAATCTGCACATGTTCCACATCCATTCTACTACTGTCTCTCCCCCATACTTCAGCATTTCACCACACATTCCATCAATTCCTGGGGCTTTCCCCAATTAACTTTCTTCATTGCTTCCACAACTTCTGTCCTACTGATTTCTTCCTGTCTTCTCACCTCCCTCCTTCTTCCAGCCATTCCCCAGCCACTTATACTCCCAGTGCTTCCATCCTCTATGTTCAACAATTCCTTAACCCGCCCCGTCCCGTCGACGTATGGGTACGTTGCAACTATTTGCATTTGCCAGTCCCGGAGACGTACCAGTACGTCGTGCAATTGCAATTTGCATAATTTCGACAATTTTCAAATTTCGCGCTTGATTTGCGGTACGTACCCTCCCCTGACCTTCCCCTACCTGCCACCAGGTGGGGACACTCGGGGACTTCGCGCGACCCGTGCTAGCCCACCACTCGTCCACTCACCTGGTAGCCACGGTCCTGCTCAGACATGGCTAAGAGAGGTCTCTCAGACAGCGAAATTCAAGTCGCCCTGGACACCTTTACCGGCGACAGTGATTCCCCACTGGATGACGAGGATATGGACAAGGATTATGTGCAGCCAGAGGAGGAAGAAACCACCAGCAGTGACGAGGAAGTTCCGTCTCCCAGGAAACGGCAGTACGTGACTTACTGTGCTGCTAGAGAGGGGCAGGAGGCAAAGAAGGCACGTGGTATATCCTATCCCTATCCCCAGCGTGATTTGGAACCAGAATTCGAGGACGAGGACGAGGACGAGGACGAGGATGGAGCCGTGGGACGTGCTGCCACGTGGTATGGACGGGAGGTGATTACACACTGTGGCCCAGAGTGCACACCACGTCGTATGAGCAGGTATGGGCCTAGCATTCTGTTTGGGGAGCTAGGAAGTCAAGTGGAGGGAGTGGGGAGTGAAAGGGAAAGTCCAGGGAGGATTAGGGAAAGTGACAGTGACGTGAGTGAGTCATTGCTCTCCCTATGTAGTGTGAGGCGGCATAGTGGATCACGTGGGCCAGTGCGGGTGCATTCCTTATTACGTGGGGTTGTGAGGGAGGGGGAAGGTGGGGAGGAACCACTCCAAAGCACGTCTTATGCTCCCCAATATCCCCTAACACGTGGTCGAGCTAGGGTGCGTGAGAAAGCACGTGGTGTTGTAATGGAGGGGGAAGGTGGGGAGGAACCACTCCCCAGCACGTCTTCTGCTCCCCAATATTCCCCTATTTCATCCCCACAGCCCCCTAATGTTCCTCAAGGCCGTAAGGGTAAGTGAAAGGGAAAGGGTAAAGGCAGAGGGAAGAGGAGTGACAGTGGGGAAGCCCTCCGCACTCCTTCTCCCCCACCTCCCCAACCAGGATCTCCTCCCCACCCAGACGAAGGCGGTGATGGGGCTGATGGGGACGAGGGATTTGTGTCGTGGGATTGGGAGGATGGGAGTGATTTTTCTCCCCTCATTCACCCCTTCACTGAGCAGGGGCGATCTGGCTGCATTGCACCAGGAATTCACCGTAATTCCACCAGGTTGGATTTTTTCCACCTGTTTTTCAGTGAGGCATTTGTGGATCAGATTGTATACCAAACAAACCTGTTTGCAAGCGCCCAGCGCCTAGAGAGTGAAAGATTGGGAACAAGGAGTAGGCAGTCTATGATCAATGATTACCCTGTCTCCCTTCCAGAAATGTTCTTATTTATTGCCCTGGTCCTTTTGATGGGTATTATAAGAAAGAATAGAATTCCTGCTTACTGGACTAGGGACCCTGTTATGTTTACCCCCATATTTGGTCAAGTGATGAGCTGTAATCGGTTTCAACAAATTTTAAGTCGCCTCCATTTTTATGATGCTCATGACCCTGCAAATGCAAACAACACTGATAAAATGAGGCGAATTCGGTTGGTCTTTGATCACCTCAAGCAAATCTTTCGTTCCTCATTCTATCCCTATAGAGACCTCGTCATAGACAAGAGTCTCGTGTTGTGGAGAGGCAATATTTCATTTAGACAGTATATACCCAGCAAAAGACACCGTTTTGGGTTCAAGGTCTTTGTTATGTGTGACTGTAGGACTGGATACGTACAAGACATAGTCTTGTACACCGGTGCACAGACAGACATAATAGAAGATCGAAGTATTGGACTGTCGGGAGCAGTGGTAAAGACGATGATAGAAGACTACCTTCATCGTGGTCACGTTCTCTACCTCGACAATTGGTACACTAGCCCTCTTCTCGCTCGTTATCTTCACACACATGAAACGGGAGTCTGTGGAACCGTAAAGGTGAACCGGCGTCACATGGCCAAGGTAGGGCGGAAACTTGCAAGGAATGAGGTTGTCTTCTTCAAAGCCAACAACATCCTTGCAACAATGTGGAACCACAACAGAGAAGTAAGCCTCTTGTCCACGGTTCACCGCCCCTTGATGCACCGTACTGATTCAGTAGATTACAGTAGCGAGAGCAGGCGTCGTGTTTGGAAACCTGAGTGTGTCATGGATTACAATATAAACATGCACCTCGTGGACCAGTCAGACTCCATGATATCGACGGTAGAGTGTGCCAGGACCACGATGAAGTGGTATAAAAAACTGTTCTTTCACTTGCTAGATATCACTGCTCTGAATTGCCACCACCTTCACGCCATGACCACAGGAGTTCAGGAAACATTTGAAGGGTTTGTGAGGGAGCTCACAAGAGAAATCTTTGCAAAGTATGCTGTTGAAAGGCCCCAACATCGCACCCGCACTGCCCATATTGCCCAAACTCCCCAGAGAATATCCGGCCGCCATTTCCCCACTCCTATCCCTCCCCAGCCAAACAGACCTAGGCCCCAACGCAGGTGTCACGTGTGCAGTAATTCCCAGGTGAGACTCACGACACAGAGGAAGGACACCCGCTATGAGTGCGTGCAGTGTGACGCGGGTCTCTGTATTCACCCATGTTTTAGTGAATATCACACGTTGATGCAATTTTAGTATGGTGTGAATGCGAAAGGACGCTGAAATTATGAGGTAAATGCGACAGACAGACGCTCAGTGAAATTATCAGTCATGTTGATCTCCAAATATTAGTATAAAGTGCCTACGGGTAGAACATAAGTGAAAACATTGTATGTAAGTATATAAATCTGCCCTAAGTTGAAACTTACATAGCGAGGGTTTTATGATGCGATATTCTGTCGCTCAGTGCAATAAATACGGACCGTAATTATATAATTATTATTATGGGAAATTCTTACGGGTATAATATAAGTTCAAATTATTGTATGTGATGATATATATTCTAAGTCAAATATTCATAGCGTGTGTATAGAGATGCGATTTCCTGACGCTCAGTTGAATGAATAACTCACGTATTAGTCAAAATAAAAGTCAGCAAGTGATAAAGTGAATAATTAGTATATAAGTGTGTGAGTGAATTAGTATATAAGTGTGTGAGTATTATGTTTGTCGAAACATTCCCTGCGAGGATATTTTCAGGCGATATTCTCACGCTCACTTGAATAAATAATGGCAGTAAGTATGTACAGTGCATTATAGGGGTGTAAACGTGTGTAATGTAAGTGGGAAATTATAGGTGGACTGAATAAATAAAGTAGATGATGAAACACGAGTGTTTGAGATCGTGGTTGCTACGTGAATATGCTCTAGCATATCGCTAAATGCCCTCGTAATGAATGAAAATAATTGAAAACCTTTACGGTGGTGGAGGAAAGGTTCTATGTAAAGGGGAAAATAATTGGAAAGTGATAAAACAATTTGGTATGTTGAAATACGAGTCATAGCGAGTGCGCTTACTAAGCTGATGTGCGCTATACTTATGCTGCATGTCATCATAATGAATGAAAACATCTGAAAACACTTACAAACAGTTGTAATTGGTAAAATGTCATTGAAACAGAAGTATACAAGTAGAAAAAATGATAGGTTGACTCATACCAGCCACTTAGCATATAGCATGTTACGACTCGGACCAAACTCGCTATGCTCGCGCAATGGTACAACGCTTATTTTTCATATATATGTGTCTGAAATCCATTATATTGTTACTGTTATTGTTTATTAGTTCAAATTCAATAAATATAGAGGTGTTGTGTGTTGTTTCTCCCATTATTCTTTACCATAGAAAACGTAAACGCATATCCAGCCCATTACTGAACACCATACCTGTGGGGGGGAACTGCACCTGTACGGACCGCTTATAGACCGCGGGAACCACTCTCTTTGTGATTTTCCTTCGTTTCTCGACCTAAGCGGAAGTTTTAGCAAAAAAAAAAATTTTCCAAAAAGGCTCGGGACTGGGGGATGTCATAGGTGCGGAAAACCTCAGGACGTGACGGGTTAAAGTGTTTCCTGCCTCTGCTCACTTTTTCTCCCTTCTCCACTAGTAATCTACCATTTTTATCTTTTACTCCCCTGCTAACTTCACTTCCACCCTGTCTTACTCTTTTCACCTCTTTCCAGAACATTTTCTTACAGTCCCTCCACTTTGCACTCAGATTCCTTCCAAATTCCTTATCCGTTCTTTTCTTTCTCTTACTAATCTTTTCACCTCTCTCTTTCTTTCTACATATAACTCTCTCTTCCGCCTCTCAACTTCTTCCACGTCCCTATTTCTCATCCATTCATTGTATGCTCTCTTCTTTTGTGCCACAGCCTGTCTCACCTCTTGATTCCACCATGCTGTTCCTTGCACATCCCTCTGTCTTCTCTTCATCCCACACACCACATCACATGCTGCACATATTTCTTCTGTAAATATCCTGCACACACCATCCACGTCCCCCATCTGCTCCAATTCATATTTGACCAATCGTTCCTCTACTTCTCTCTTATGCTCTGCCTTTTTCTCATCCTCTTGTAACCTTTCCACTCTCCTTGCAACTACTCCTTCTTCCCGTCCTTCCCTTCTTCTATTTTTCCATTCTAATTGGATCTTGAGTCTGGCCACCACCAAGTAGTGATCAGGAACAGTCCCCCAACCTCTATAAGCTCTTGCATCCATTACACATTTTCGCATCCTTTCATCCACACACACATAATCAATCATTGCCTTCCTTTCATTCAGTTCACCACCCACCCTTCTCATCACTCGCCATGTATACCTGTGGATCATTTTGTGCCTGAAGAGGGTATTGACTATCACCAACCCCCTCCCAGCACAAATGTCCACTAATGCACTGCCATTCTCATCTATCTCAGCATGCACACCCCACTCACCAACTATTCCATCCACCTTCACATTCCCTACTTTACCATTCATATCACCAATCAAAAACACTCTCTCATTCCTTCCAAACTTTTCCATGCACACTTCCACATTTGTCCAGAACTCTTCTCTCACTCTGCTTGCACGATCTTGCGTTGGCGCATACACACACACAATCGCCCACATTTGTATTCCAACTTTCAATCTTACCCACACAATCCTTGACCCAACTAATCCATACTCTTATGCTTTTCTTCCATCTTTTACTCACAACTATACATACTCCTTCTTTTGCCCTCTCATTCTCACCTACTCCTGCACATATACCCCATGCATACTCCTCTCACACTCTCACCTCTGCATTTCGTTTCAGTTATTCCACATACATCAACTTTCGCACCCTCAAGCACCTGGACAATCTCTCTCTCTCTTTCACCTCATCATTCGCTCCCCTTACATTCCACGTTCTAATTACTATGTCCTTTGTCCGGTACTTGGTCATCATCTTTTGGTCAGTCCTTGTCCGAGGCTTATTGTTTGTCTTTTTAGTTAGTTGTTTTCCGGGGAGGGGCACTAACCCTTCGCCAACCCTTTTAGTCACCTTTTACATCAAGCAGGGATACTGGGGGAGCATTCTTGAAAACCCCCCGTACCCCCAGGGGTTTACTCTTCTGTATTCTAATGCATTGGACATACTGAATTTATGCGTAGTCACCAGTTATATGCATAGCGGTACATGCACAGTGTATAATGACAATACAACATGTTAAGAATCTATTTAGCAGTCTGTTCTGCAACTCTGATAAAGCAAAATAATTAAATATAATGCATCAGTCTAGGCTAGTCACTCCTGCCTCTCATTCAAAAAAAAGTGATTGCTTGGGTTATAACTAAGGCAACTGCTAAGAATACTGTACCGGTCCCTCGTACTCAGTGGTACCATCGCTACATTTTATCGGGCGTTTGGACTATTCTGATATACCGTAACCTGGCCTAAAACAATGTGCTCGCTGCTTCTTCTTATGTAGCATGCTTTTGAACAATCAGGCCACGCTATCAGTAATTACTTCTTTATTATTAGAAACTTACTCTTCGTCTCCAATTTATCCTTTTCTTCCTCTTTGTGGAAAATGGTACGGTGCATGTGAATCGTACAAATACGATAATTAGTGCAGTATTTCGCAAAATTAAAAGAAGATATCTTAGTGCAATGAAATGAGATCCTATATTTTTTAATGGTGGAAAATTATCTACATTATATACTGTATAATGCATCTGAAAAGAATGTTTGCTACTTTGTTACAGGGTGAAAATATAAAGACACTTTTTAAATAATATGAATGCTAATATAATTTCTAGTTACATTCAGTAAAAATATGTAAAACACTGGTGTTTTATTGCTGAACGGAGTCTTCTTTGGAACAGATTATCTCATTTAATTCATATAACTTTGGTTCAAACGTGAACCACATCACATTACCTGTATACAAGTAAATGCCAACAATCCTCAAAATTCTTAATCTTTTGATTTAAAGCATTCTTTCATGTTTTGAACTTTGATGATAATTCTTCAGTACATAGGCCTATATAGGACTAATGTGATTTATAGAACCATCTCATATATTCCTATGTATCTCCACTGTTACTGGGAGATACAGGTATAAATTTCAATGAATAACACGTTTGGGCTACATTTGAAGTATATGTCACGTTTTCAAGAGCCACCTGCCACGGACTGACATAACTGTTTACAAACCTGCTCCTACCGGCACATGAAAAGCCACTAGAACATTCCGTTAACACTTCTTGCAAAATCCGTCATTTTTTAGTTTATGCTGATAAAATGCCAATATAAAGCATTACAAATGCCTGTGCATTTCAGTCATCAAATTAAACTTCACGTATTATGCCACCCAGATAAAGTCATTGTAAAAGCAGATTTCAAGGATTTTCGCCTATAAGATCCCTGGGAAAACACATTATAGGAAATGCTTCTTAAAACAAACACAAAGAGAGAGAGGGGGGGGGTAGCTTTCCAAGAAGTAACACCACAGAAGGTCTTACGACCTGTACCTCAGAGGTACCATGAATGAATTTACCAGATATAAGATGTTACTCAATTCGTGTGACGAAAGTATAGCAGAGATGAAGGCTCTCTCCACCCACCTCCTCCCCCTGCAGAACGGGCACGTAAAAAGAAGTATAATTAACCCGAAGGAAGAAATATAAACTATGAAATTGGAAGTAATATTCAATGAACCACAAAGTCAGGTCTGGTATAACCCTAAACTGCTCTGTTGACAAAGTGTCAGCTACCTGTGCTGGAAGATGATTCCAGATACAACAGACCTCATACGTGAAAGAAAAAAATGTGTCTAACGTATCATGTGGAATCATCACTGGAGGGGTATCAACAACCGATTAAAATGGAGCGACAAGGCTATTATAATAAAAGTAACTTAGTCACTGGGTAGTGTTGAAGGGAAAATAACACAATACCGTAAGCAGATCAGTTATATATCCGTTTTACAACATGGTTTTCTCTTCACATGCTGGTTATTTAACATAATTCTGGTATCATGGTTTGATACTCATACTTCAACACACTGTTACCAGACCCAGAAACGGAGCTGGGATGCTACAGACAAGTAATGATTTTTATCATCCGGTTTTAACAAGGCGAGGCGATAGATTGTGTGTGTGTGTGTGTGTGTGTGTGTGTGTGTGTGTATGTGTGTGTGTGTGTGTGTGTGTGTGTGTGTGTGTGTGTGTGTGTGTGTGTGTGTGTTCGTACCTACTTGTTCTTACCTAGCTGTATGTTTACAGGAGTGAGTCAACCTCGTACAGTCCCGTGTTTTTGAACCATTTTTATAATACATGTCTTTAAATTTATGAATTATTTTGGCACAGTTTCATTCGGTAGTGCATTCCACCGATCAACTGCTCTATTTGGGAAACTAAATTTCCTTATGTCTTTATCACCTCTCTTTTTGTACAGTTTTCTGCAGTGTCCTCTTGATGTTGCTTTCCCATAGGTTATGTACCATTTACGTCTATTTTCTCTTTTCCTGTAATGCATTTATATAACATAATCATGTCTCCTCGTTTCCTTCTCTCCTGTAATGTTGGTAGGTTTAATTTTTCGAGTCTTTCTTCATAGCTTAGGTCCCTTAAACTTGGCCCCCATCCTGTAGCGGCCCTTTATACCTTTTCAATCTTATCTAATTGTTTTTTGAGATGTGGATTCCAGACGACTGATGCATACTCCAAAATTGGTCTAATGAATGCTACTACCTTTCTCAGCATGTCTTCATTTATATATGTGTATGCTACCCTCATATTAGCAAGCAGAGTGTACGTGTTCCTTACTTTTTCATTTATGTGGTCAGCCTGTGATAGTCTGTTATTGATAATCATGCCTAAATGTTTTTCCCTTTCTGATGTGTGTAGGGTTGAACTTCCTAATCTATAGTCCCAGTCTGGTCTTTCTTCACTTTTACCAAATTTTATTGCATAATAGTTGTCCACCTTGAATTCCATTTGCCATCAATTGCTCCATTCATGAAGCTTATTTAATTCCTCTTGTAGCTCTGTGCAAGAGTCTGTGTAATCTCCCTTTGTATTATTGTATCATCAGCAAACATGTTTAGGTAGCTTCCATTTCCAATGTTGCTGTCCATGTCATTTATTTATACTAAAAACATAACTGATGCCAGCACCGAGCCCTGTGGAACTGCATTTGTCACTTCTCTCCGTGATGAGTAATATCCCCTTAGCACTGTTCTCATTTCCCTTTTACTGAGAAAATCTTGCATCCAATCGTACAGTATACCTTGGATTCCTCCTTGATTGTACAGTTTCCATCAAAGTCTTTTGTGTGGTACTCTGTGAAATGCTTTCTTGAAATCCAAATATATGCTGTCTACCCAGCCATCTCTTTTCTGTATCATTTCTGCAACTCTGTCATAGTTACTTAATAGGTTGGTAACACATGATTTTCCCTCTCTAAAACCAAATTGTCTTTCAGTTATCATATTGTGTTTTTCCAGGTGATTTACCCAAATTCTTTGTATCACTTTTTCTGACATCTTGTTTACGACGCTGGTCAGTGATACTGGTTGGTAGTTAAGTGGATTTTGTCTTATCTCCTTTCGTGAAAGGGGGAACAATGTTTGCTTTCTTCCAAATATCAGGTAGCTTTCCTTGTTTTAAGGATTCTTTGAATATTAATTGTAATGGACTCCTTAACTCTTTTGCACATTCCTGTAATACCCAAAATGAAAACTCGTTAGGACCATTGGCTTTTCCCCTGTCAAATTTCCTCATCGCTTCCTGGACCTCTTGTTTTGTTGTACGTATATTTGTTAATATGTGTGGGAATGCTTGTTTGTCTTCATCTCTCGCAAATCTACTTTCTTTAGAAAAACTGACTGGAAATTTATGTTTAGTACTTCACAATTATCTTCTTCATTGATACAGATTTTCCCCTCATCCATGGTGGATGGTACTTTAACTTTTGATTTGCTTCGTATGTAGCTGTCACCCAATTTCGGCTGATCTGTACTTTTATTTACAATGTCTTCCTCATACTACCTTTGAGCTTCTCTCCTTATCCTTGTATAATCATTTCTTGCCTGCTTGTGGTTGTTATATGCTCTCTTACTTTTATGTCGTCTGTATCTGATCCACAGCAAATCTCTTTTCTCTTTTGCAATTTTACAGTCAATATTAAACCATTTCTTTATCCTTATTACCGTGTCTTTGTGCAATGAGACATAATGATGGACTCCTATTTCGTAAAATTCACAGAATTTTTTATATATAACATTTATATCATGTCCTCTTAGCTCCTTTTCCCACTCTATATCGTTGGAATACTTCTTTAGGTCATGATAGTTTCCCTTCTTGTAGTTTAGCCCCCTTTTGTAAATTCCATTACCTCTAACTATACCATATGCTGTCCTGACATTGTAATTAAGTACTGTATGGTCGCTTTTGCCGAGTGGCGGGTGACAAATTATATTGTCAGTTTCATTTTCATGCCTAGTGAATATGAAATCTAATAATGAGGGGTCTGTTGGTCCTCTGTTTCTGGTGTTCTCGTTGCGTCGAAAGAGTGCGAGCGGTTGTGTTCTTCACCGGGCCCCCGTGAATGAAAGGGTTAATTTTGATAGCATTTTTTTATAACTCTTCTACAGTGTTCACACTTTGAGGGACCTTGACCTGTTTCTCTAATATTTTCCTAATCTCTTAAATTCCTCTGCATCTTTCTCACAGATTACGTCAGATACTACTTTCAATATGTTCATTATATTTACCATCTCTTTGTTGTCTCTGGTGATTCTGTTTCTTATTTCTTCTTCACCTCTTCCAGTGATGACTGTAGATCTGTAAATCCCAGCTGTTTCCTTTATCAGCCTTGGGTTCTTCCGTAGGATGTCTATCACCTCTTTTGTCATGGCTTTTGCTTCAGCCTTGTTTTTTAAATCTTGACTTGTTTTGGCTACCTCTGCCCGTTTATGTTGTACTTCCTCTGTGTAGTTTCTCATAATTTAATTCGCCTGAGTTATCTTATCATTGTCTCTATTCTGCTCTATCAGATCACCTGCTTGTCTAATTATGTCTTTATCATCATTGTACTCCTCCAAAACTCTTTCATGGGTGACTACTGTATTTTCCATTTCGTTCACTTTCTTCCTCAGAATGTCTACCTCAGCTTGTAGGTCACCTACATTATTGGTGCATCTTTTCTGTTAAATTCCTTTACCAGTTCCTCATTTTTCCCCTTTTGTTGGCACAGTTCCTTCCTTATTTCATCCAATTCCAGTTTGAAAGTTTCTTCCAATCTGTTCACTTTCTCAGCTAATTTATTAAATGTAACCAGTTCCACCAGGTCTGTGTAGTCATCATTTTGTTTCATATTGTTTCCCTTCCTCTTACCTAGTTGCACTTCTTGAAAGTACGCCATCTTATAGAAATATATTTTCTACTTACAGTTTAGCATCTCCGTTCCGTCAGTGTTGGAATTTACCCTGGTCTCGTCTGTTTACCCGACGCAGCTCCTGTTGTCTGATAACGCAGCAAACTCCTCAGGACTCTGACCACTTGATATACTTCCTTTAGAAGTATATCAAGTGTGTGTGTGTGTGTGTGTGTGTGTGTGTGTGTGTAAAAGTTATGGAAGAATATTCACTAAACCATAATGAAACAACAATTGCATGAGTGGACACAAGTGATTAACTTTTGGTTAGGATTTGATTGAAGGTGACTGAATACCAGCCGTCATACATCAAACTGCATGGCGAAAATCTCAGCAATAGATAGAGATATTTTCTTATAATTAGGGTCCAAGATATTTTGCCAGTGATTAGCATTTGGCCTCCAAATGCTTTTGTTTTTTATTTCACTAAAAGTTTAAACAGATTTCACGAGATTTCTAAGTTTAACGCAGCAGAAACCATTGTTACCCTGGGGTGACGGTTTGGCGCATTTTCAAAACATGAATAAGGAGGGAACCCCAGGTTGGGTCCTATGATCTTTGGTACTATGACATGATAGATGAATGGTAGTAAGTTAAGAACCTTCCCCACAAAATCCCATCTGCAGCAACTCAGGGTTTTGGAGGGTTAAGTGTAGCTGCAGAGTATGTCTTTCATGGTATTCTTTAGAAGCTGCAGCAAAATTCTGTTATCATTTGCGTGAAGATACTCTGCCATGCCTCGTCCTGTAATAGCTGCTCCACAGTGGAACTGTTGAGGTGTTTGAGCAAATTGGGAGGAACTTCAACTGCCCATGTCAGAGTTTCGTCTTCTGTGTTTGCCTTCAGGAGACTATGGTCAGAAACAAGACTCTCTCTGCTCTAAGAGGATATACAGTTCTCCACTCACCAGCTGTTATGGACTGTGATACTCGAGGTGGCTGTCCTCTACTTTGCTGTAGCCTACTGTCTGGTCTCTCCTTCAGGCTGTGGCTGTTCAGTTACACCTGGGGAGGAATTACATATTCTGTTGTCTTTATCTATCCCCCCCCCCCTTTCACGCCGCTCTGTACCATGACTACTTTATTCGTCAGCTTCGTAGGTCGTTTGTTCTTCTAGGCGACGCAAATCTTTTGCCATATTTGTGGAGTGAAACTATAGTATATGTAACACCTTTGGTGATCTCCTGGCATCTACTGCTGAGGATTTGGATCTGGCTCCTCTGAGCACGGGAGAGCAGATACATTTCATGTACAAACTGGCATTCTATCTGTTATTTATCTTACATTGGTCTCCCGTGATTCTTCACTGAACTTTTCATGTGAGATTTTGTCTCATTTGAATGGTATTGATCGTTAACCCCTCTTGTGGCTAAAGCATGCAACCCTGTGTTGGCGAAGTGTGTCCTTCCTTCCCTGGTGTTTGGGTTTGGCTGACTGGGGAGAGTGTGCAGAACACTATAGTCTTGACTGCAGTGTTCCCAACTTTCAAACGGGTGATGATGCAGAGCAGTATTTCACAACGACTGTACATCAGGCTAGCCATTCTCTTATTCCACGAACGTCTGGAAAGTTTTGCAGGTGACATGTGCCTTGGTGGGATGAGGAGTGTGCTTTAGGCAGGTGTGTCCATAAGGCTGCTTGTAGGAACCTTAGGAAAAATAGAGATGTGTTCTTATAAACTCATCTTAAGAAAGCTTGTACCCGTTATCAGTGGGTTCTGAAGAACTCGTGTCAAACCTTGTGGAGAGCCTATGTCTTTTCAATCACCTTATCCACTCCTTTACCATTGGTCAGGAAGGGGTTTTTGAAAATAACGGGTAAGTAGTCATCTTCTCCCTTGGTGCTTAAAATTCAGAGATCTGCTTTATCCAAGTCTCTGAAGTAGCGTCAGCCCTGGCAGTGCATTTTTACAGTGTTTTTTGTTCACATCCGTCCAAACCATTCAGCTTATTCTGGCATCAACAGGAAAGGTTAGGTATTTTATTTCTGTGTACTGAATTGGATCCTTATGTTTTCTTTGCCGTCTGTGAATTCAAGGCTGCTCTCCAGCTGCTGGACTTAATGACATTCCTTATGCTATGATTTACCATTTGTTGTACGATTCTCTAGTTTTATTAGTAATTTACAATAGGATAAGTATCCACTAACTGGAGGATGAGTATTGTTCTTCTGTTTCCTAAGCCACTTTAAAACTATTTTAATGAGTCTAATTATTGTCCCATTTGTTTGACATCATGTGTATATTTACTGCTTGAGAAGATGGTTAGCGGCAGACTAGTTTAGTAACTAAAGATGTTTCTTTTCTCTGTGACAAAGAGGGTTTCATTGGATGAGATGTACAGTCACCAAACTTTCCACTTGGGCCACCTAGCCGCGAGATGTGGGTAACGGGTGCTGGCAACAGTGAACCTGTTTCTTCGTGAGTACATGCTCGGCGAAAGTTCGAATCCTCAACTCTCTTCGTCTGCAATGAACCTCCATCAGAGTTCATCCCATAGATGGCTGAGTACGGAGTTGGGTGGGGAGAAAAATGTCTCAGGAGTAAGGCAGCTCTCCCATCGGCTCACCCAGTTGCATGAAACTGGTCGCACGGAAAATTGTTATGTGCCACAGGTCACGCTGACCAAGACCAAATAAATATGACTATATTAAACTTATAATAAGGTAATATTTATAATATTATAAAATAAATATATACTATTATATATAATCTCAGGGGAGGATACATCACGTCGGTCGACTCATGACTAGCTGACTCGAGGCAGTAGGCTATTCTGCCTCAGTGAACGAGTTTCAACCTCCGACATATACAGTTCTTGTCTCTCCTCCTTCGTTTAAAGTAATATAATCCCAGTCAGTAATCCTGTAAATAGAAATGACCTAACTTATTTGATCATGTCTCGGATCAAGAATGGTATTTCAATAGGTTCAATCAAGACCAGCCCAAGGCAAGGAAAATGCAAAACGAACAGACACCGGCATCTATTTTTCTACCGTAATGGCTGGTCTCACGATGGTTCTTCTCCCCAGTATTCAGTAGACAGTTTTTAGCCATGGGTTTATCATGTAATAATGAAGAAGAACACGTTTATTAATATGTGATATATGTAAAGATGCGGTCTTTTAGATGATTTTACTTACTGTTTTCAGTACTCGCATTATCTAATACTTTCAGGAAGTTCCTTTGAAATTTTATCAGTAAAAAATTGTTGACTGAATATTGGGATGAACTCTGAGGTTCACTCACTGAGCTCTATAATATGGAGAAGCTTTCTCATGGGTAACACAGCATAATTTATGTAGCCGCCGTCAGGGCGGCGCTAGTGTAGTGGCAGCCATGTTACACCACGCCTGATGCCCGCGTTTTTGTACTGAGCTGCTCTGTGGGTTTTTGATAGCAGCCGATGATTCCGGAAAATATAGTGCGATTGTCCACTGTGCAGCTTACGGATACAGAAATGGGCACAGGAATTCATCGAAGAGAGATGGTACTACATTTCAAAGCAAGAAATATATCTTGTTGCTAATTCTTTAACATTACTGCCCCCTGGGGTGGGGTGGGAAGATTCTTCCCCAGTATCCCTGTTTTACACTCATTGGCTAAATGTACCCAATATAATTCGTTGAACTAGGCAGAAAAATAATCATAATCTATATATGTTTATGTATTATATGCGACGAGTGTATCTTTATTAATAACCACTGCTAAGTGGAAATATAGTATTTGAATTTGAATTTGAGTGCTGGTGTTCCAATATGGTGGCCAAACTCACACTCTTGCATCGGAGATAGCGTCTCCATTCTATTGAGCTCAGTGGGTTCACTACGGAACACGAGAGTTGATGATCCGAACTTTCGTCGAACTTGTACACACGAACAAATAGATACACTGTTTCCAGCACCTGTTACCCACCTCTCGCGGCTAGGTGGCCCAGGTGGAAAGTTTGGTGACTGCACATTGGACTACTTTATTGGATCTGAGTCAGCAGTCTTTGAGGCTATTGCATCTGGGCAACATCTCGTAGCTTTGTTCCTTGACCTTGAAAAGGCATATGATACAGCATGGCACCATGGCATTTTGAATTAACTTCACAATTTGGGGCTGCAAGGTCACCTGCCATTGTTCCTTAGTGACTTCTAGTTGAACCGCAAGTTTCAGGTCCGAGTGCTGTCCTCAATCTGTCCTACGAGTTCAAGCGGAAGGTGTTCCACAGAGGAGTGTGCTAAGTGTTCCTTTACATGCTTGTCACGAATCAAATTCGCGACATTTCCCTTTTGTGAGAAGCCACGAACTATTAGTGGAAAACTCACTGTGTATTGTTCAGTTAACCGCTCATTCGGACGGAAGCTTTGTCAAATCAATTTTTCATTGTCATATGTGATCGTCTTTGTGTGAGACATTAGCGCTTCCGCTGAGCGATTTGTTTTGGGCGCGTTTCGCTCACTCGATCGTTAGAAAAATGCGGCCTAGTGCTCCGCTTTTGTTTCCCACGACTTATTCAGTCGAGTGTTTGCTGTGACGGAGAGAGGTCCTGTGCTCCAGAAGTGGGAGTAGAGAGAGGTCAGCTAGTACCCAGACTCCGCTTGACACAGTTTCTCCAAGCTCCCACCCTTAGCTCTCCAGCTTTGGGTGATACACCACATTCATCGACCAGTATTTCATTTTTGTATTTTCCTAGGTTTTGGAGTTTAGTTAAGTGTGCTGTTTCTTTACATGGTGGCCGGCTGCACCGCATGTTATGTTTTTCTAGGCGTAAGAATTTAGCTCGTGTGTGAGTGAGTGAGTGCGATCTCATTAATTTGATTTGAAATGTAACGTTAAATTTATTTTTGTAATCAATAAATTTAACAGTTCTTTTTCTTGAGCTTAATTTAATGTAAACTCTTGTTTCATTTCTCCACAATTAAGCTTATTTTCCATATAGCTCCTAGGTTGCATAAACGTTTTGCTATTCATAACTGGTACTTAGGCCAGTCTTGTATTAAACTTAAAATCCGTTGTGCCTCCTAGGAGTTAAGCACCAGCAAGAGCCTGATATTATTATTAGTATTAGTTATTTATTGTCAGGGGTGAAGTAACATTCTCCAGAGGCTAACAGTACTAAGAAACAGCAATTGAGTAATTAGTCTCTCCTGTGTACTGTTCAGGAAGTTTATAAATTCTCGTTCTTGGAGAATCGTGCGAAGAAGTCAGCATAAAGAATCATTGCTTGATTTAGTAAGACAATCATTGTCCCTGCACTTCAATATTATTGAATATTATTATCAATTAAATAATATTATTAGCATTTATTTTAAAAACCCTGTGATATTTTATAAAAACCCTGTGACAATTGGCGACCTCATTCCAGGATATTAACTCCTAGCTCTAAAGCTATTCACGAGATAGTGCTCACTCGTTCATATTTAGGAATTTATCATTAAAGTTTATAGGCACAAGTTTACTGGTGGTTACCGTTAATTTAGCAAGTGAATTTTTGCTTTATTAATCAATAGAGTACTTAACTCTAGTTTATTCTTGGTAACGCCAGACGATTTTATTCGCTCCTTGGTACCCGCTGTACCCATTGTGTTAATTATTGAGTCTTCCCAGTTATTTGCGTTTTTGCTTTATTCCTTTCCAGTTAACTAGATAAGACTGGTCACCACTAGCTTGTGTCTGTATTCTTTACTTGTGTCATTAGCATTCGTTTGCGAAGCAGTCAGTACTCAGTTTCGTTTGCTTAATAAATTAGCGCCATGGCTACTACTGTATTTTTACAGGAAGCCAAAGAAATGGGTCTTTCGTACCCAACCGAAATTAAAGAGTATATAGTTTCACGGCATAATCAGGAGCTGCAGCGCGAGAATGATGCCCGTGAAGAGCGTAAGATTCGGCGCGAATACAAGCGAGAACAGCGTGAGGAACGCGAAAAAGAGCGCGAATACAAGCGAGAACAGCGCATACACGAACAGAAACAGCGCGAACTCGACTTAGAACATGAGCGAGAACAGCATGAGAAACGAGAGAGAGAACGTCAATACGAGTTACAACAACGCGAGATAGAACGAGAGCACGAACGTGCCGAACGTGAGGCACGCGAAAAACATGAACTTGAAGTGCTGAAGCTCAAGCGATATTCCTCGGCTTCAGACACGTCTGGTGCGGTTAACCCAAGCTCCACTAGCGCTCTTCCTTCACATGTCCTGGCGACCCCATGCATCAAGCTTCCCTCATACAAGGAAAGCGAGCGAATCGAGCCGTACATAGCTCGCTTTGAGGACATGGCAGACATGTATCAACTGGATGAGGCAGCTAAGCGGATCCAGTTTCTTAGTTTATTTGAGGGCCCTGCCCTCGATATTCTCCACAGAATTCGTGGAGACAATCTCACTTATGAGATGATGAAAGCTGCACTCATTAAGGCGTATGGTCTCACAGTAGACGACGCCAAAGTTCAGTTCATGCGAGCTCGTCTCCAAAACAAGGAGACAGCTGTTCAGTTCCTCGATCGTCTCACTGCTTACTTAAATGAGTGGATGGAGAAAGATGAAACTCCTTCAACGCATGAGTGGATAATTGACCTTATGCTGTGTACACAGCTAGAGAGGTCGTGGCCTGCTGAGCTCATAGCACAGCTTAAGATCTGCCAGGTGAAAGATGCCAGCCAAATGGCAGAAAAGGCTGACGCATTCTTTACTGCATACGGGTATCAAACTCGTAAGCAAAACACCTGGAACAGCAGAAAAGATACTGCCAAGTCTGGGAAGCCGTCTCAGACTGAACCCCAGCAACAAGGCCGTTCTCAGAGTAATGGCCAAGGTCCAAGCAAACCGCAGAAGGACCAGGGGCAAAATACACAGCAGCCTGCTTGGAAGCGGTACAACAAGCACCCCAACCAGCAGCAGTTCCCCAAGCAGCAGCAGCAATACAAGGACAAGCCACGTAACCCTCAGTCAGGTCAATTAGTGTATCGGAGGCAGGAGGCAAATGCTGCCTTCATTCCACAACAAGTACCCGGTGGTGCCATCTCTAATAGTACAGGTACTTCCCAACAGTTCACAAGTCTCCCTCCGACCATGAACTCTCCTCAGACACCTAGTTCCCAGGGCGCCACGTTTCCTACATCGGTTGGTCCGCAGTCTCATGAATGACTGGCTGCTACCTCCTCAGACCCTTCCACCAGCAACACTGCCTTTCTTGTTCAGCCAGGGTCTGTGGGAGGTGTTTCTGTAAATGTTCTGAGGGACAATGGTTCCTCAGGTTGCTCTGTTAACCAGAGTTTAGTTCGGCCTGATGAGTATACAGGTCGGCAGATCCAAGTTAGACTTATTGATGGATCAGTGAGATTGTTCCCTGAGGCACGTATCCAGGTGGCATCTCCATTTTATACTGGTACGACAATTGCAGTTGTCATGCCAGAACCTTTATTTGACCTCATCATTGGCAACATTTATGGTGTCAAAAATAGTTGCACCGTAGATGTTGCTACTCAGACTTTGGCTGCTGCGATAACACGAGCCATGGCCAAGGCTCCAAATCGCGTCACTCGGTTGACCGTCGCAACTCCGCAAGATCTGATTCGTAGTCAAGATGTTGTCCAAGAGCAACAGACTGACTCGACACTTGCCTCAGTGCGCAAGAAGCTGGAGGGTAAAGTGATCAAGTATTCACGGGGAGGACAAGCCAGGTTCCTTCGTAAGCAAGGACGGGTGTACCGTGAGTCACAGACACCCCAGGGTGAGGTTCGACTGCAGTTTGTCGTTCCTGCAAAGTATCGCCGAGCAGTGTTTTAATTAGGTCACTGTTCAGCGATTGGAGGTCACATGGGTCAAAAGAAGACCTCTGACCGCATTCATGCTGACTTTTTCTGGGCAGGAATGGGACGGGAAATAACGAGGCTCGTACGTTCATCTGATGTGTGTCAGTGTACCACGGACCAGGGACGTGTCCGTCCTGCGTCATTGAAACCAATGCCCATAATCTCTGAACCGTTCGAGAGAGTAGCAGTTGACATAGTTGGGCCAATCTCTCCTAGGGCTAGTGATGGATCAAAGTATATCCTAACTATTGTTGATTTCAGCACACAGTGGCCTGAAGCCGTGGCCCTTAAGAATATAGAGGCCGTCACTGTTGCTGAGGCATTAATTGGAGTGTTCTGTCGTGTAGGTATCCCTAAGGAGGTCTTAAGTGACCGGGGATTGCAGTTCACTTCAGCAATGATGAACGAAGCGTTCAGGTTGCTGTCCATCCTAGGCTTACGGCCTACGCCGTATCATCCCATTTGTAACGGGTTGTGTGTGAGGTTCAATGGAACTCTCAAGAAGTTGTTGAGGCGCATGACTGCCAAACAGCCAAAGGAATGGCCACGGTTCATTGCTCCTCTTCTGTTTGCTTATCGAGAAGCCCCACAGGATTCATTGAAATTCTCATCCTTTGAACTGGTGTATGGAAGGTCAGTCCGGGGCCCACTTCAAGTCCTTCGTGAGTTATGGGACGATGAAGAACCCGACCCTGAAGTCAAGACCACCTACACCTACGTCCTTGATTTGGCTGACCGCCTCCATTTGACGTGCGAGTTAGCTAAGGAAGAACTGATCAAGGCGCGTGAAGTGCAAAAGGCTTATTACGATAAGAAGGCAAAGCTTCAGAAGTTTAATCCAGGCAATAAATTCTTGGTATTACTCCCCACTGCCCAGAACAAGTTGTTGGCGCAGTGGAAGGGTCCATTTGATGTAGCAGAGCACATTTCAAACCTCAACTACATAATTCAGATGGGGAATCTTCGTAAAAGGTTCCACATTAACATGATGAAGGCTTATCATGAGTCTGACCCCGAGGAGACTGGCCTATGAGTAGCTGATGATAGTGACCAGCCACTGGAAGAAACTGGGGCAGCCGCGGTGATCCCAGCTGATGACCATGATGACGAGCCCTTAACCGCTCGGTCCCGTCAGGAAGAGGCTGTCTAAGATGTTTTACTTAACCCTGACTTAGCAGTAGGAGACCTAAATTGCCTTATGGTCACTGCTTTGTCAGTATGCTGATGTCTTCTCAGACCAACCTAGACTTGCAAAGGTTGCGTGTCATAAAATTGAGTTGACCAGCAATGCTCCTATAAAGGTTAAGCCATATCCGATTCCCATGCGACTACAGGATGCAGTAGATAAGGAAATTGCTGACATGGAGACTGCAGGCATTATCGAAAAGTCCTCATCTCCTTACTGTAGTCCGATGGTAGTAGTCCGCAAGAAAGATGGTTGAGTCAGGATTTGTGGCGACTATAGAAGGCTCAATGCAATCACCAAAGTGGATGCTGAGCCAATGGGTGACAATATTGCCATCTTCTCCAAGCTGGCAGGGTCACGATATTTCACGAAGCTCGACCTAGCGAAGGGATCCTTCCAGATTCCCCTTCATCCTGAGAGTCGTCAGTTCACTGCCTTTGCTACTCCTAGGGGGTTGTACCAGTATAAAGTCCTCCCATTTGGACTTACCAATTCCCCAGCAGTATTCAATCGTGCCATGAGACAAGTGCTCCATGGTATTGTAGGAGTAGAGATGTTCGTTGACGATGTCCTCGTTCATTTCGCCACGTTGGAGGAGCACCTCAGACTCTTGGAAATTGTCTTCAGTAGACTCCAGAGTTTCAACATGATTGTGAAGCCTAGCAAATGCAAGATTGCTCACAGTGAGGTGGAGTTCCTCGGTCATATTGTTGGCAACAATTACTGCAGGTGTCAGGGTGACAAGATCAGGAAGGTTAGAGAAGCCCCGAGACCCGTGACCAAGAAACAGGTTAGGGCATTTCTTGGCCTAGTGGGATATTATAGGAGTTTTATCCCCAATTTTGCTCTCATTGCCCAACCGTTGTACAAAGTGCTACGGAAATATGCTCCAAACACCATTGAATGGGGAGAAGCGCAAGAGAGATCTTTTGCCACCCTCAAGAATATGTTGTGCAAGGAGCCTATCTTGCAGTTGCCTGATTCCAGCAAACCTTTCATACTGCGCACTGATGCTTCACAAGATGGAGTAGGGGCCGTATTGATGCAGGAATCGGAAGGTGGAATCTTCCCAGTGGCATACCACAGCCGTAGGCTAAAACCCGCCGAGAGGAATTACAGTACTGTTGAGAAAGAACTCTTGGCTGTGGTTGATGGTGTTAAAAAATATTATTATTATTTATTTGGGGCATCATTTACTCTGGAAACTGACCATATGCCACTCACTAGTCTTAGCACGACCAAGACGGCTAATGCAAGATTGACACGCTGGACACTGTATTTACAGCAGTTTAACCTTGTTGTGAGATACATCAAGGGAAGTGATAACGTAGGTGCAGACCTGATGTCTCGCCTGCTAACTGCTGACTAACATGGGCAGTTGTTGTATGCTGGGTTCCGTGATAGGCATCCTCAGAGATTTGAGTAATCCAAGGACCAGCCTGGTTCCCAGTCAAAAGTGTAGACCTGACGTCTCACTTGTTGGCCCCACAGGACACAGTATGTCCAGGGCCTGTACATACACGTGTACTGTAGGTTAAGGGGGAAGAGAGAACTCCGCAGAGGCGACTCGAGGCTATGGAAGACCCGAGTTTGCACAAGGATTCTCAGCTCCCCGATACTAATATAAGTACTGTAGGTTAAGGGGGAAGTGAGAACTCCGCAGAGGCGACTTGAGGCTATGGAAGACCCAAGTTTGCACAAGGATTCTCAGCTCCCTGATACTAATATAAGTACTGTAGGTTAAGGGGGAAGTTTGAGACAGAACTCCGCAGAGGCGACTCGAGGCTATGGAAGACCCAAGTTTGCACAAGGATTCTCAGCTCCCCGATATTAATATAAGTACTGTAGGTTAAGGCACAGGTTGAGGACCCGTGTGCAGTTCGAGGCTATGGAAGACCCGAGTTTGCACATGGATTCTCAACTTGCAGACAGTAATCGTGTGCTATAATTAATGGCGACCTCGAATGTACAAAGCTTAGGCTGTCACTTGTATTTTTCAGCCAGAGCGTACTTTTCGTAGCATGTACTGATTGCTAGGCAGAGAGAGTAATTGTAACTTAATAAGAATTTTGTCTCATTGACATTTTTGATGCTCCACCTTAATTGGTTTTGCAGGTACAGCAATGGGTGTAGTAGTTTTGCTGTGCGGGCCAGCTGATCGTCTGCCGCACGCTGCCGCCTCATCTCCTGTGCCCTCGTTGTCATATTATTATTTATTTGGGCTCCGACAGACTCGCAAAAAATATTTGCCAAAAAACAGTTATTAGTCCTAGAATAATAAAATTACATATGCTTATGGCACATCCCTTCGGCTTTCTCCTGGAATGATATTTGAGCCTTCGTCTGTTACCGTAGGACTTGTGGAGACCTCTGAATTAGGGTAACGAAGTCTCCACTTTACACTTCCCGACAACCCGTAATATGATTACCACAGCCAGATACAAACACTATAAACACTATTCTACAATTTTCAAGTAGTTTGGGATTCATATTAAAAAAAAAAAACACTGTGAAAGCAATGGAAATTACGAGCGCGTCTGATCGTCGCACTGGCACTAGTTCGCTTTTGTTACTCTGTCATTTATTATTCATAAAACCCCTCACACTTTATATTTCTATTACTATATAATACTTATATATATCTACAGTCTTTATCCATAAGTTTCCTTCAGTAGTATTAGTTTATTGTCACTGTAGGGATTCAATTTCTTTCAGTAAAATACGTAGCATTCACTTTCTCGTCCTGTATACTGGCATTGAGAGTGAATGTCACTTTCATCTTCACTCTCATAACTCATAGCATTCAGACATGCTAGAGTGAAACTTTCACTTTCATTACTCCTAGGGTATATACTCGTATTCTTATAATACTACTCATTTACATTTCTATTTACGTTCTCTATTTTATTTACGTAATTTTCATTTCTATTTTATTTACACTGTGTTGTGCACTGTCACTTGAAATAACTTATAAAACTATTTTCCATTGTTCACGTTTATTTACATTCATTACTTTCACTTGCTGTTTACACATTATTTACACATTATTTACAATTCCACTTGCACTGTTTTACTCAATAGAAAGATCGTAGTCACTCTTTTATCAATTGTCAGCCCTTTACCTCTTTCCACACGAGGTTTAGTAAGGGGTAAAGGTCACAGGGCCATTTGCATGGGGGTGAAAAAAGGCCTTGAAGTCAGCAAGAAGAAACATACGTACCCTCGCTTCGGAAGATGAGAGTAAACTGATAATGGAGGGTCAGCGTGGAGGCCTGCTTAGGGGTTATTCAGAGTTACCAATATTGGTTCTTGAAACAGCTAAGTCTAGCACTGATATGATTGGCAGGAAATCTAGACAATACATTATAAATTAGGTAGTTCCAGGTGAATGTAAATATCACTTAGGCTTCTCCCTTCCCTCTTTACATGTATATTTATTACGAAAATAGATTAGAGGCCTACTTAGGAGATATATATTCAGAGCTACCAATGTTAGATCTTGAAACAGCTTTGTCTATCACTGATATGATTGGCAGGAAATCTAGACAATACATTATAAATTAGATAGTTCCAGGTGAATGTAAATATCACTTAGGCTTCTCCCTTCCCTCCTTACATGTATATTTATTACGAAAATAGATTATACGGCATATTTCAAGGGGAAAAAAACAGCGAAAATTAGCGAACGAGTGCACGTGAGGTGTTGTCAGGTGATAATTAGCCAATTCCAGGTGTATGGCACTCTCACTTACCTTATTTCTTTCTTGTATATATTATTTGGTATAAGAATAGGACATAGGGCTTATTTCAATGGATGAAATCAATGAAAAATTCCAGGGAAGATTTACTTAGCGTAGCACGGCCGGGCAGGCGAGAGGATAGGGTAATGGAGGGGGGGTAGGGAGGGGAGTCAAGAACGGGGAGAAATGGCTAAATTGTCAACAATGGATGGGAGTACAGATGAGATTAAGAGTGCTGACTAGTGTTGGACATTGGCAGTACTGATAGATGATACAAGCCCCCACTTGGAAGCCCGGGTGAATTCAAAATAACAGAATCACAAAAACGACACCCCGCAGTATGATCCCTTGCTCCCAAGCGTCACGAAAGTGACGCCCCGCGGTTAAGGGGTTAACTGTATTGTTATGAAACTGATGCATGTTACAAATGAATAAGTGATCTTCCTATTGAATGAAAAAAAAAAAATAAGGATGTAAAACTCCATACTTTGTCGTTCAGTAATGTATTCATTTACTTTCTGACATACAGTATATACAGTGTGTAAGTACTGTATATATGTCAGAGAGTAAATGAATACATTACTGAAAGACAAAGTATGGTGTTTTACATCCTTTATTAATTTATTTATTATTCATTCATTAGGAAGATCATTTATTCATTTGTAACATGTATCAGTTTCATAACAATACAGTTAAAAATTAGGGCAGGGGATTGAAATGATTGTAATCATTTTTCGATGCCACACAAAGCACTGAGTAAGGAATGCAGGGAGCGTGAGGCCTGGGCGGGCGAGAATGGAATGATTCCAAACAGTTCACTCAGAGCGGCCAGGTGTGATGAACGACTATTGTTATTCCGGATGCCATTAAAAAAAAAAATCTGGTATAGCTGGAAGTGTAATTTTTTACGAAATGGATCGCAGATAAATGCTCTACAATATTCTATAATCATCGCCAAAATGTTTGTATGTCTGAGAGTAAATGGGCATTAAATAAATAAGTGAATGATAAAATATGGCAATTCCTTTTTTTTGTTCATTAGGAAGATCAAACAACAAATTGTAGTTAAAAAAAAAAAAAATCTAGCAAATTATATGGTTGGACTCAATCTACTTCGAAAGAGTGCGAGCGGTTGATTTCACTTCGACGAATCCTGAGTCAAAAGAGTGTGAGCGGTTGGATTTCACTTGGACGAATCCTGCGTCGAAAGAGTGCGAGTGGTTGAGTTCTTCACCGGGTTCCCGTCTATGAAAGGGTTAATTTTGTTATCATTTTTCTTATAACTCTTCTACAGTGTTCACACTTTGAGGGACCTTGACCTGTTTCTCTAATATTTCCCTAATCTCATAAATTCCTTTGCATTTTCTCACAGATTACGTCTGATACTACTTTCAATATGTTCATTATATTTACCATCTCTTTGTTATCTCTGGTGATTCTGTTTCTTATTTCTTCTTCACCTCTTCCAGTGATGACTATAGATCTGTAAATCCCAGCTGTTTCCTTTATCAGCCTTGGGTTCTTCCGTAGGATGTCTTTCACCTCTTTTGTCATGGCTTTTGCTTCAGCCTTATTTTTTAAATCTTGACTTGTTTTGGCTACCTCTGCCCGTTTATGTTGTACTTCCTCTGTGTAGTTTCTCATAATTTAATTCGCCTGAGTTATCTTATCATTGTCTCTATTCTGCTCTATTAGATCACCTGCTTGTCTAATTATGTCTTTATCATCATTGTACTCCTCCAAAACTCTTTCATGGGTGGCTACTGTATTTCCCATTTCGTATACTTTCATCCTCAGAATGTCTACCTCAGCTTGTAGGTCACCTACATTATTGGTGCATCTTTTCTGTTAAATTCCTTTACCAGTTCCTCATTTTTCCCCTTTTGTTGGCATAGTTCCTTCCTTATTTCATCCAATTCCAGTTTGAAAGTTTCTTCCAATCTGTTCACTTTCTCAGCTAATTTATTAAATGTAACCAGTTCCACCAGGTCTGTGTAGTCATCATTTTGTTTTTATAGTGTTGCCCTTCCTCTTACCTAGTTGCACTTCTTGAAAGTACGCCATCTTATAGAAATATATTTTCTACTTACAGTTTAGCATCTCCGTTCCATGGTATTGGAATTTACCCTGGTCTCGTCTGTTTACCGGACGCGGCTCCTGTTGCCTGATAACGCAGCAAACTCGTCAGGACTCTGATCACTTGATGTACTTCCTTTGGAAGTATATCAAGTGTGTGTGTGTGTGTGTGTGTGTGTGTGTTCTTACCTAATTCTTACCTAATTGTATCTTTACAGGAATGAGTCAAGTTCGTACTGTCCCGTGTCTTAAACCATATTTATCGTACATATCCTTAAATTTGTGAATTGTTTTGGCACACACTATTTCATTCGGTAGTGCATTCCATTGATCAATTGCTCTGTTTGGGAAACTGAATTTCCTTACATCTTTATCACCTCTCCTCTTATGCAGTTTTTTGCAGTGTCCTCTTGCTGATGCTTCTCCATATGTTAAGTAATCATTTATGTCTATTTTCTCCTTTCCTGATATGCATTTATATAGCATTATCATGTCACCTCTTTTCCTTCTCTCCTGTAGTGTTGGTAGATTCAGTTTATTTAGTCTTTCTTCGTAGCTTAGGTCCCTTGAGCTTGGTATCCATCTTGTAGCGGCCCTTTGAACTTTTTCAATCTTGTCTATGTGCTTTTTGAGATGAGGACTCCAGACTACTGATGCATATTCCAGGGTTGGTCTAATGAATGATGTTATTATCCTTCTTAGCATGAAATCATTTATGTATGTGAATGCTATTCTCATATTTGCAAGCAGTGTATACATGTTCCGTACCTTCTCGCTGATGTGGTTAGCCGGAGATAGTCTGGTATTGATAATCACACCTAGGTCTTTCTCTCTTTCTGATGTGTATAGGGTTTTATTTCCTAACTTATAATCCCAATCAGGTCTTTTTCCACTTTTACCAAACTTGATTACATGACACTTGTCCACATTGAATTCCATTTGCCATGTACTACTCCATTCATGAAGTTTATTTAATTCTTCTTGTAGCTCTTTACAAGAGTCTGTGTTAGTAATTCTCCTTTCTATCTTTGCATCATCTGCAAACATATTCAGATAGCTCTCATTTCCAGTGTTACTGTTTATATCATTTATATACATTAAAAACATGATTGGTGCCAGCACTGAACCCTGTGGTACTCCACTAGTCACTTCTTTCCATGATGAGTAGTTTCCTCTTAGTACTGTCCTCATTTCTCTTTTTATAAAAAAGTCTTGCATCCAACAAAACAGTTTGCCTCGAATTCCTCCTTGATGGCACAGTTTCCTTAAAAGTCTTTGGTGTGGTACTGTGTCAAAAGCTTTCTTGAAATCTAAATAGATACTGTCCACCCATCCTTCCCTTTCCTGTATTGTGTTTGTTACTCTGTCATAGTAGCTCACCAGATTAGTAACACATGATTTTCCTTTTCTGAAACCAAACTGTCTTTCTGTTATCATACTGTGTTCTTCTTGATGATTTACCCAAGCTTTTCTTATAAGTTTTTCTAATACCTTGCTTACAACACTGGTCAGTGATACTGGTCGGTAGTTGAGTGGATTTTGTCTATTTCCTTTCTTGAATATGGGGACAATATTTGCTTTTTTCCAAATATCAGGTAGTTTACCTTGACTGAACGATTTCTTGAAAATTAAAAATAATGGTTTACATAACTCCTTTGCACATTCTCGTAATACCCAACATGAAATTTCATCAGGACCACTTGCTTATCCTCTGTCTAATCTACTTAACTCCTCCTGTATTACTTTTTCTGCTATTTGTATATCTGGTAGTATGTGTGGACATGCGTGTTCCACATAGTCCCTCTCAAAATTTTTTTGTTCTGTAAAAACTAATTGGAAATTCTTATTTAGTGCGTCACAAATATCTTTCTCTTGTGTATAAGTGATTCCCTCGTCCGTAATGGATTGTATTATATCTTTTACTTTAGTTTTGCTTCTTATATAGCTGTAAAACAGCTTTGGTTGATCACTACTTTTATTTATTATATCCTTCTCAAACTGTTTTTGGGCTTCCCTCCTTATTCTTGTATAGTAGTTTCTTGCCTGTTTGTAATTATTATACGCCCTTTCACTATTGTGTCTTCTGTATCTATTCCACAACAAATCTCTTCTTTCTTTTGATTTTTTACATTCTGTATTGAACCATTTCTGTATTTTCTTATCTGCTTCTTTGTGCTGTGGGATGTACTTCTGGACTCCTATTTCATAAAATTCACAGAATTTTTTATATACAGCATTTAAATCTTGTCCTCTAAGCTCATTTTCCCAATCAACTTCTAAGAAATACTTCTTTAGGTCTTGATTATTTCCCCTTTTATAGTTTAGGCTCTTTTTGTAACTATCATTGCTGTTTACTATGTCATATGCTATCCTGAAGTTATAATTTGGTACTGCATGATCGCTTTTGCCGAGTGGAGGATGATATATTAAACTGTCAATATCATTTTCTTGCCTTGTAAATATTAGATCTAGCACTGAAGGTACATCAAGTCCTCTTTTTCTGGTGATTTCCCTCACATGTTGCGTTAAGAAAAACTCTTGTACGAGATCCAGGAGCTTTTGATCCCAACAGTTTTCTTGGCTATTTATATCTAGAGTATTCCAATTTATATTTGTATTGAAGTCCCCAGTTAGTATAATTCTTTCCGATTTCTCTTCCATTTTATGTAGCAATGATCTTACACTCTGAATTGTACTCTCTGCCAGGTCCTCATATTCGTCTCTTTCCCATGTGTTTGATCTGGGTGGCATGTACAAATTGGCTACAAGTACTTTACCTTCAGATGTGTCAATCTCTACTGCAATCAGTTCTAATTGTGATGGTATATCTAGTTTTATTTCCTTGACTTTTAGATTTTTCTTAGTTAATATTATAATTCCTCCTCCTTTTTTTAAATATCTGTCTCTTCTCCATATATTGTATTCCTCTAAGTTTAGTATGTCATTTGATATCCTTGGTATTAATTTTGTTTCAGTTAGGCATATTATTTGTGGTTCATTTTCTCTGACATAATCATTCATCTCTAGTAATTTAGATACCATTCCATCCACATTTGAGTACATCAACTTTATCATCTTGTTTATATACTTGTCATGACATGGTTCTACTACCTTCCTTCTTTTTCTTCCATCCTGTTTGTGTATCACTTTCGTACCTGCAATCCTTTTACTTTGTAAAAAAAATTTCTTCTTCTCCTCTTCTGATCTTCCCTGATTTTTTATTTTTGGTTCCTCCCTTTTCTCTTTCAGTAATTCCAGCTCCTCTTGTGTTAGGCATATTTTTATCCATACATTTTTGAACTCCTCTTTTTCCTTAAGATTCTTTGCATTTTTTAGTATCTCTTCCACAGTGTTTACACTCTGGAAAGTCACCTTTAGAGGTCTTGTCTTGCTTTTCTCGTATTTCCCTAACCTTTTGTGTTCCTCTATGTCTTTACTACAGATTTCCTCTGATACTTCTTTCAGTAAGCTCATTACATTTGCCATCTCCTTTTTGTCTCTTGTGATCTTGTTTTTAACTTCATCCTCTTCTATACCAGTGATTACTATTGATTTGTTTATCTCTACTGAATCTCTGACTAATTTTGGATTGTTTTGGATTATTCTTTTCACCTCCTTTTTAATGCTTTTTTCGTCCACCCTTGTTTCTAAGTCTTTCTTTACTTTCACCATTTCAGCATACGTGGTTTCTACATCATTTTTGTGGCTTTGCACAGCTTCATTTACTTGTGTTATCTTCTCCTCAATATCACTGCTCTGGTCAATAAGACTGCTAACTTGCCTAATTGTCTCTGTGTCATTCTTGAACTATTCCATAACACTCTCGTGATTGACTACTGTACTTGCCATTTCACTCATTTTCTTCCGAAGTGTACTCAAATCCACGGTTAGTTCACTGATGGTTGTGTCTTTCTTATTGG
This sequence comes from Coenobita brevimanus, assembly GCF_032717465.1. Taxonomy (NCBI): domain Eukaryota; kingdom Metazoa; phylum Arthropoda; class Malacostraca; order Decapoda; family Coenobitidae; genus Coenobita; species Coenobita brevimanus. The sequence continues at coordinate 6,632,142 of NC_136985.1, read as the reverse complement.
CCTCCCTTCCTAGTTTTTCTATTTCTTCCTTTTGCAAGTGCATCTGCTTCTTTATTTCATCAATTTCATTTTTGAAAGCCATTTCTAGTTTGTTTACACGTTCAACCAGTCTATTGTGGGTCTTTACTTCAACCAGTTCTTGGTAGAAATCATCATTTTGCTTTTTACCTTTATCCCTTTTCTTTTCCAAATTTGTTTTACTGAAGTATGTATCCATTTTGCAATACTTAAAGTGCAAAGCATATACTTACAATCTCCGTCTTGTTGTACTCTAAACAAACCTCAGAGATGACTCAGCGTATTCTTTTGTCTTGGTTTTATTTCCTGTTTTTACAAGTCTTGTTGAAACTTATTATTTTTTTCCTTTTTATAATGAAAATCATTTAGTCTAACCTGGTACTGAGCTTGACTCATACAAAGATACTATTTAGGTAATGCCACTGGCCGTGATGATTTGGTACGGAGCGCCGGTGTCACATGTCCGCCTGGATTGAATCCCTGTGTGTGTGTGTGTGTGTGTGTGTGTGTGTGTGTGTGTAAAAGTTATGGAAGAATATTCACCAAACCATAATGAAACAACAATTGCATGAGTGGACACAAGTGATTAACTTTTGGTTAGGATTTGATCGAAGGTGACTGAATACCAGCCGTCATACATCAAACTGCATGGCGAAAATCTCAGCAATAGATAGAGATATTTTCTTATAATTAGGGTCCAAGATATTTTGCCAGTGATTAGCATTTGGCCTCCAAATGCTTTTGTTTTTTATTTCACTAAAAGTTTAAACAGATTTCACGAGATTTCTAAGTTTAACCCAGCAGAAACCATTGTTACCCTGGGGTGACGGTTTGGCGCATTTTCAAAACATGAATAAGGAGGGAACCCCAGGCTGGGTCCTATGATCTTTGGTACTATGACATGATAGATGAATGGTAGTAAGTTAAGAACCTTCCCCACAAAATCCCATCTGTAGCAACTCAGGGTTTTGGAGGGTTAAGTGTAGCTGCAGAGTATGTCTTTCATGGTATTCTTTAGAAGCTGCAGCAAAATTCTGTTATCATTTGCGTGAAGATACTCTGCCATGCCTCGTCCTGTAATAGCTGCTCCACAGTGGAACTGTTGAGGTGTTTGAGCAAATTGGGAGGAACTTCAACTGCCCGTGTCAGAGTTTCATCTTCTGTGTTTGCCTTCAGGAGACTATGGTCAGAAACAAGACTCTCTCTGCTCTAAGAGGATATACAGTTCTCCACTCACCAGCTGTTATGGACTGTGATACTCGAGGTGGCTGTCCTCTACTTTGCTGTAGCCTACTGTCTGGTCTCTCCTTCAGGCTGTGGCTGTTCAGTTACACCTGGGGAGGAGTTACATATTCTGTTGTCTTTATCTATCCCCCCCCCCTTTCACGCCGCTCTGTACCATGACTACTTTATTCGTCAGCTTCGTAGGTCGTTTGTTCTTCTAGGCGACGCAAATCTTTTGCCATACTTTGTGGAGTGAAACTATAGTATATGTAACACCTTTGGTGATCTCCTGGCATCTACTGCTGAGGATTTGGATCTGGCTCCTCTGAGCACGGGAGAGCTGATACATTTCATGTACAAACTGGCATTCTATCTGTTATTTATCTTACATTGGTCTCCCGTGATTCTTCACTGAACTTTTCATGTGAGATTTTGTCTCATTTGAATGGTATTGATCGTTAACCCCTCTTGTGGCTAAAGCATGCAACCCTGTGTTGGTGAAGTGTGTCCTTCCTTCCCTGGTGTTTGGGTTTGGCTGACTGGGGAGAGTCTGCAGAACACTATAGTCTTGACTGCAGTGTTCCCAACTTTCAAACGGGTGATGATGCAGAGCAGTATTTCACAACGACTGTACATCAGGCTAGCCATTCTCTTATTCCACGAACGTCTGGAAAGTTTTGCAGGTGACATGTGCCTTGATGGGATGAGGAGTGTGCTTTAGGCAGGTGTGTCCATAAGGCTGCTTGTAGGAACCTTAGGAAAAATAGAGATGTGTTCTTATAAACTCATCTTAAGAAAGCTTGTACCCGTTATCAGTGGGTTCTGAAGAACTCGTGTCAAACCTTGTGGAGAGCCTATGTCTTTTCAATCACCTTATCCACTCCTTTACCATTGGTCAGGAAGGGGGTTTTGAAAATAACGGGTAAGTAGTCATCTTCTCCCTTGGTGCTTAAAATTCAGAGATCTGCTTTATCCAAGTCTCTGAAGTAGCGTCAGCCCTGGCAGTGCATTTTTACAGTGTTTTTTGTTCACATCCGTCCAAACCATTCAGCTTATTCCGGCATCAACAGGAAAGGTTAGGTATTTTATTTCTGTATACTGAATTGGATCCTTATGTTTTCTTTGTCGTCTGTGAATTCAAGGCTGCTCTCCAGCAGTGTAATGACTCTGCTGCTGGACTTAATGACATTCCTTATGCTATGATTTACCATTTGTTGTACGATTCTCTAGTTTTATTAGTAATTTACAATAGGATAAGTATCCACTAACTGGAGGATGAGTATTGTTCTTCTGTTTCCTAAGCCACTTAAAAACTATTTTAATGAGTCTAACTATTGTCCCATTTGTTTGACATCATGTGTATATTTACTGCTTGAGAAGATGGTTAGCGGCAGACTAGTTTAGTAACTAAAGAAGATGTTTCTTTTCTCTGTGACAAAGAGGGTTTCATTGGATGAGATGTACAGTCGCCAAACTTTCCACTTGGGCCACCTAGCCGCGAGATGTGGGTAACGGGTGCTGGCAACAGTGAACCTGTTTCTTCGTGAGTACATGCTCGGCGAAAGTTCGAATCCTCAACTCTCTTCGTCTGCAATGAACCTCCATCAGAGTTCATCCCATAGATGGCTGAGTACGGAGTTGGGTGGGGAGAAAAATGTCTCAGGAGTAAGGCAGCTCTCCCATCGGCTCACCCAGTTGCATGAAACTGGTCGCACGGAAAATTGTTATGTGCCACAGGTCACGCTGACCAAGACCAAATAAATATGACTATATTAAACTTATAATAAGGTAATATTTATAATATTATAAAATAAATATATACTATTATATATAATCTCAGGGGAGGATACATCACGTCGGTCGACTCATGACTAGCTGACTCGAGGCAGTAGGCTATTCTGCCTCAGTGAACGAGTTTCAACCTCCGACATATACAGTTCCTGTCTCTCCTCCTTCGTTTAAAGTAATATAATCCCAGTCAGTAATCCTGTAAATAGAAATGACCTAACTTATTTGATCATGTCTCGGATCAAGAATGGTATTTCAATAGGTTCAATCAAGACCAGCCCAAGGCTAGCGAAATGCAAAACGAACAGACACCGGCATCTATATTTCTACCGTAATGGTCGGTCTCACGATGGTTCTTCTCCCCAGTATTCAGTAGACAGTTTTTAGCCATGGGTTTATCATGTAATAATGAAGAAGAACACGTTTATTAATATGTGATAAATGTAAAGATGCAGTCTTTTAGATGATTTTACTTACTGTTTTCAGTACTCGCATTATCTAATACTTTCAAGAAGTTCCTTTGAAATTTTATCAGTAAAAAATTGTTGACTGAATATTGGGATGAACTCTGAGGTTCACTCACTGAGCTCTGTAATATGGAGAGGCTTTCTCATGGGTAACACAGCATAATTTATGTAGCCGCCGTCAGGGCGGCGCTAGTGTAGTGGCAGCCATGTTACACCACGCCTGATGCCCGCGTTTTTGTACTGAGCTGCTCTGTGGGTTTTTGAAAGCAGCCGATGATTCCGGAAAATATAGTGCGATTGTCCACTGTGCAGCTTACGGATACAGAAATGGGCACAGGAATTCATCGAAGAGAGATGGTGCTACATTTCAAAGCAAGAAATATATCTTGTTGCTAATTCTTTAACATTACTGCCCCCTGGGGTGGGGTGGGAAGATTCTTCCCCAGTATCCCTGTTTTACACTCATTGGCTAAATGTACCCAAGATAATTCGTTGAACTAGGCAGAAAAATAATCATAATCTATATATGTTTTTGTATTATATGCGACGAGTGTATCTTTATTAATAACCACTGCTAAGTGGAAATATAGTATTTGAATTTGAATTTGAGTGCTGGTGTTCCAATATGGTGGCCAAACTCACACTCTTGCATCGGAGATAGCCTCTCCGTTCTATAGAGCTCAGTGGGTTCACTACGGAACACGAGAGTTGATGATCCGAACTTTCGTCGAACTTGTACACACGAACAAATAGATACACTGTTTCCAGCACCTGTTACCCACCTCTCGCGGCTAGGTGGCCCAGGTGGAAAGTTTGGTGACTGCACATTGGACTACTTTATCGGATCTGAGTCAGCAGTCTTTGAGGCTATTGCATCTGGGTAACATCTCGTAGCTTTGTTCCTTGACCTTGAAAAGGCATATGATACAGCATGGCACCATAGCAATTTGAATTAACTTCACAATTTGGGGCTGCAAGGTCACCTGCCATTGTTCCTTAGTGACTTCTAGTTGAACCGCAGGTTTCAGGTCCGAGTGCTGTCCTCACTCTGTCCTACGAGTTCAAGCGGAAGGTGTTCCACAGAGGAGTGTGCTAAGTGTTCCTTTACATGCTTGTCACGAATCAAATTCGCGACATTTCTCTTTTGTGAGAAGCCACGAACTATTAGTGGAAAACTCACTGTGTATTGTTCAGTTAACCGCTCATTCGGACGGAAGCTTTGTCAAATCAATTTTTCATTGTCATATGTGATCGTCTTTGTGTGAGACATTAGCGCTTCCGCTGAGGGATTTGTTTTGGGCGCGTTTCGCTCACTCGATCGTTAGAAAAATGCGGCCTAGTGCTCCGCTTTTGTTTCCCACGACTTATTCAGTCGAGTGTTTGCTGTGACGGAGAGAGGTCCTGTGCTCCAGAAGTGGGAGTAGAGAAAGGTCAGCTAGTACCCAGACTCCACTTGACAGTTTCTCCAAGCTCCCACCCTTAGCTCTCCAGCTTTGGGTGATACACCGCATCCATCGACCAGTATTTCATTTTTGTATTTTCCTAGGTTTAAGAGTTTAGTTAAGTGTGCTGTTTCTTTACATGGTGGCCGGCTGCACCGCATGTTATGTTTTTCTAGGCGTAAGAATTTAGCTCGTGTGTGAGTGAGTGAGTGCGATCTCATTAATTTGATTTGAAATGTAACGTTAAATTTATTTTTGTAATCAATAAATTTAACAGTTCTTTTTCTTGAGCTTAATTTAATGTAAACTCTTGTTTCATTTCTCCACAATTAAGCTTATTTTCCATATAGCTCCTAGGTTGCATAAACGTTTTGCTATTCATAACTGGTACTTAGGCCAGTCTTGTATTAAACTTAAAATCCGTTGTGCCTCCTAGGAGTTAAGCACCAGCAAGAGCCTGATATTATTATTAGTATTAGTTATTTATTGTCAGGGGTGAAGTAACATTCTCCAGAGGCTAACAGTACTAAGAAACAGCAATTGAGTAATTAGTCTCTTCTGTGTACTGTTCAGGAAGTTTATAAATGCCCGTTCTTAGAAAATCGTGCGAAGAAGTCAGCATAAAAAATCATTGCTAGATTTAGTAAGACAATCATTGTCCCTGCTCTTCAATATTATTGAATATTATTATCAATTAAATAATATTATTAGCATTTATTTTAAAAACCCTGTGATATTTTATAAAAACCCTGTGACAATTGGCGACCTCATTCCAGGATATTAACTCCTAGCTCTAAAGCTATTCACGAGATAGTGCTCACTCGTTCATATTTAGGAATTTATCATTAAAGTTTATAGGCACAAGTTTACTGGTGGTTACCGTTAATTTAACAAGTGAATTTTTGCTTTATTAATCAATAGAGTACTTAACTCTAGTTTATTCTTGGTAACGCCAGACGATTTTATTCGCTCCTTGGTACCCGCTGTACCCATTGTGTTAATTATTGAGTCTTCCCAGTTATTTGCGTTTTTGCTTTATTCCTTTCCAGTTAACTAGATAAGACTGGTCACCACTAGCTTGTGTCTGTATTCTTTACTTGTGTCATTAGCATGCGTTTGCGAAGCAGTCAGTACTCAGTTTCGTTTGCTTAATAAATTAGCGCCATGGCTACTACTGTATTTTTACAGGAAGCCAAAGAAATGGGTCTTTCGGACCCAACCGAAATTAAAGAGTATATACTTTCACGGCATAATCAGGAGCTGCAGCGCGAGAATGATGCCCGTGAAGAGCGTAAGATTCAGCGCGAATACAAGCGAGAACAGCGTGAGGAACGCGAAAAAGAGCGCCAATACAAGCGAGAACAGCGCATACACGAACAGAAACTGCGCAAACTCGACTTAGAACATGAGCCAGAACAGCATGAGGAACGAGAGAGAGAACGTCAATACGAGTTACAACAACGCGAGATAGAACGAGAGCACGAACGTGCCGAACGTGAGGCTCGCGAAAAACATGAACTTGAAGTGCTGAAGCTTAAGCGAGATTCCTCGGCTTCAGACACGTCTGGTGCAGTTAACCCAAGCTCCACTAGCGCTCTTCCTTCACATGTCCTGGCGACCCCATGCATCAAGCTTCCCTCATACAAGGAAAGCGAGCGAATCGAGCCGTACATAGCTCGCTTTGAGGACATGGCAGGCATGTATCAACTGGATGAGGCAGCTAAGCGGATCCAATTTCTTAGTTTATTTGAGGGCCCTGCCCTCGATATTCTCCACAGAATTCATGGAGACAATCTCACATATGAGATGATGAAAGCTGCACTCATTAAGGCGTATGGTCTCACAGTAGACGACGCCAAAGTTCAGTTCATGCGAGCTCGTCTCCAAGACAAGGAGACAGCTGTTCAGTTCCTTGATCGTCTCACTGCTTACTTAAATGAGTGGATGGAGAAAGATGAAACTCCTTCAACGCATGAGTGGATAATTGACCTTATGCTGTGTACACAGCTAGAGAGGTCGTGGCCTGCTGAGCTCATAGCACAGCTTAAGATCTGCCAGGTGAAATATGCCAGCCAAATGGCAGAAAAGGCTGACGCATTCTTTACTGCATACGGGTATCAAACTCGTAAGCAAAACACCTGGAACAGCAGAAAAGATACTGCCAAGTCTGGGAAGCCGTCTCAGACTGAACCCCAGCAACAAGGCCGTTCTCAGAGTAATGGCCAAGGTCCAAGCAAACCGCAGAAGGACCAGGGGAAAAATACAGCAGCCTGCTTGGAAGCGGTACAACAAGCACCCCAACCAGCAGCAGTTCCCCAAGCAGCAGCAGCAATACAAGGACAAGCCACGTAACCCTCAGTCAGGTCAATTAGTGTATCGGAGGCAGGAGGCAATTGCTGCCTTCATTCCACAACAAGTACCCGGTGGTGCCATCTCTACCAGTACAGGTACTTCCCAACAGTTCACAAGTCTCCCTCCGACCATGAACTCTCCTCAGACACCTAGTTCCCAGGTCGCCACGTTTGCTACATCGGTTGTTCCGCAGTCTCATGAATGACTGGCTGCTACCTCCTCAGACCCTTCCACCAGCAACATTGCCTTTCTTGTTCAGCCAGGGTCTGTGGGAGGTGTTTCTGTAAATGTTCTGAGGGACAATGGTTCCTCAGGTTGCTCTGTTAAGCAGAGTTTAGTTCGGCCTGATGAGTATACAGGTCGACAGATCCAAGTTAGACTTATTGATGGATCAGTGAGATTGTTCCCTGAGGCACGTATCCAGGTGGCATCTCCATTTTATACTGGTACGACAATTGCAGATGTCATGCCAGAACCTTTATTTGACCTCATCATTGGCAACATTTATGGTGTCAAAAATAGTTGTGCCGTAGATGTTGCTACTCAGACTTTGGCTGCTGTGATAACACGAGCCATGGCCAAGGCTCCAAATCGCGTCACTCGGTTGACCGTCGCAACTCCGCAAGATCTGATTCGTAGTCAAGATGTTGTCCAAGAGCAACAGACTGACTCGACACTTGCCTCAGTGCGCAAGAAGCTGGAGGATAAAGTGATCAAGTATTCACGGGGAGGACAAGTCAGGTTCCTTCGTAAGCAAGGACGGCTGTACCGTGAGTCACAGACACCCCAGGGTGAGGTTCGACTGCAGTTTGTCGTTCCTGCAAAGTATCGCCGAGCAGTGTTTTAATTAGGTCACTGTTCAGCGATTAGAGGTCACTTGGGTCAAAAGAAGACCTCTGACCGCATCCATGCTGACTTTTTCTGGCCAGGAATGGGACGGGAAATAACGAGGCTCGTACGTTCATCTGATGTGTGTCAGTGTACCACGGACCAGGGACGTGTCTGTCCTGCGCCATTGAAACCAGTGCCCATAATCTCTGAACCGTTCGAGAGAGTAGCAGTTGACATAGTTGGACCAATCTCTCCTAGGGCTAGTGATGGATCAAAGTATATCCTCACTATTGTTGATTTCAGCACACGGTGGCCTGAAGCAGTGGCCCTTAAGAATATAGAGGCCGTCACTGTTGCTGAGGCATTAATTGGAGTGTTCTGTCGTGTAGGTATCCCTAAGGAGGTCTTAAGTGACCGGGGTTTGCAGTTCACTTCAGCAATGATGAACGAAGCGTTCAGGTTGCTGTCCATCCAAGGCTTACGGACTACACCGTATCATCCCATGTGTAACGGGTTGTGTGTGAGGTTCAATGGAACTCTCAAGAAGATGTTGAGGCGCATGACCGCCAAACAGCCAAAGGAATGGCCGCGGTTCATTGCTCCTCTTCTGTTTGCTTATCGAGAAGCCCCACAGGATTCATTGAAATTCTCACCCTTTGAACTGGTGTATGGAAGGTCGGTCCGGGGCCCACTTCAAGTCCTTCGTGAGTTATGGGACGATGAAGAACCCGACCCTGAAGTCAAGACCACCTACACCTACGTCCTTGATTTGGCTGACCGCCTCCATTCGACGTGCGAGTTAGCTAAGGAAGAACTGATCAAGGCGCGTGAAGTGCAAAAGGCTTATTACGATAAGAAGGCAAAGCTTCAGAAGTTTAATCCAGGCAATAAATGCTTGGTATTACTCCCCACTGCCCAGAACAAGTTGTTGGCGCAGTGGAAGGGTCCATTTGAAGTAGTAGAGCACATTTCAAACCTCAACTACATAATGCAGATGGGGAATCTTCGTAAAAGGTTCCACATTAACATGTTGAAGGCTTATCATGAGTCAGACCCCGAGGAGACTGGCCTATGAGTAGCTGATGATAGTGGCCAGCCACTGGAAGTAACTGGGGCAGCCGCGGTGATCCCAGCTGATGACCATGATGACGAGCCCTTAACCGCTCAGTCCCGTCAGGAAGAGACTGTCGAAGATGTTTTACTTAACCCTGACTTAGCAGTAGGAGACCTAAATTGCCTTATGGTCACTGCTTTGTCAGTATGCTGATGTCTTCTCAGACCAACCTAGACTTGCAAAGGTTGCGTGTCATAAAATTGAGTTGACCAGCAATGCTCCTATAAAGGTTAAGCTATATCCGATTCCTATGCAACTACAGGATGCAGTAGATAAGGAAATTGCTGACATGGAGACTGCAGGCATTATCGAAAAGTCCTCATTTCCTTACTGTAGTCCGATGGTAGTAGTCCGCAAGAAAGATCGTTGAGTCAGGATCTGTGGCGACTATAGAAGGCTCAATGCAATCACCAAAGTGGATGCTGAGCCAATGGGTGACAATATTGCCATCTTGTTCAAGCTGGCAGGGTCACGATATTTCACGAAGCTCGACCTAGCGAAGGGATTCTTCCAGATTCTCCTTCATCCTGAGAGTCATCAGTTCACTGCCTTTGCTACTCCTAGGGGGTTGTACCAGTATAAAGTCCTCCCATTTGGACTTAACAATTCCCCAGCAGTATTCAATCGTGCCATGAGACAAGTGCTCCATGGTATTGTAGGAGTAGAGATGTTCGTTGACGATTTCCTCGTTCATTCCGCCACGTTGGAGGAGCACCTCAGACTCTTGGAAATTGTCTTCAGTAGACTCCAGAGTTTCAATATGACTGTGAAGCCTAGCAAATGCAAGATTGCTCACAGTGAGGTGGAGTTCCTCGGTCATATTGTTGGCAACAATTACTGCAGGTGTCAGGGTGACAAGAGCAGGAAGGTTAGAGAAGCCCCGAGACCCGTGACCAAGAAACAGGTTAGGGCATTTCTTGGCCTAGTGGGATATTATAGGAGTTTTATCCCCAACTTTGCTCTCATTGCCCAACCGTTGTACAAAGTGCTACGGAAATATGCTCCAAACACCATTGAATGGGGAGAAGCGCAAGAGAGATCTTTTGCCACCCTCAAGAATATGTTGTGCAAGGAGCCTATCTTGCAGTTGCCTGATTCCAGCAAACCTTTCATACTGCGCACTAATGCTTCACAAGATGGAGTAGGGGCCGTATTGATGCAGGAATCGGAAGGTGGAATCTTCCCAGTGGCATACCACAGCCGTAGGCTAAAACCCGCCGAGAGGAATTACAGTACTGTTGAGAAAGAACTCTTGGCTGTGGTTGATGGTGTTAAAAAATATTATTATTATTTATTTGGGGCATAATTTACTCTGGAAACTGACCATATGCCACTCACTAGTCTTAGCATGACCAAGACGGCTAATGCAAGATTGACACGTTGGACACTGTATTTACAGCAGTTTAACCTTGTTGTGAGATACATCAAGGGAAGTGATAACGTAGGTGGAGACCTGATGTCTCGCCTGCTAACTGCTGACTAACATGGGCAGTTGTTGTATGCTGCGTTCCGTGATAGGCATCCTCAGAGATTTGAGTAATCGAAGGACCAGCCTGGTTCCCAGTCAAAAGTGTAGACCTGACGTCTCACTTGTTGGCCCCACAGGACACAGTATGTCCAGGGCCTGAACATACACGTGTACTGTAGGTTAAGGGGGAAGAGAGAACTCCGCAGAGGCGACTCGAGGCTATGGAAGACCCGAGTTTGCACAAGGATTCTCAGCTCCCCGATACTAATATAAGTACTGTAGGTTAAGGGGGAAGTTCGAGAGAGAACTCCGCAGAGGCGACTCAAGGCTATGGAAGACCCGAGTTTGCACAAGGATTCTCAGCTCCCCGATATTAATATAAGTACTGTAGGTTAAGGGGGAAGTTCGAGAGAGAACTCCGCAGAGGCGACTCGAGGCTATGGAAGACCCGAGTTTGCACAAGGATTCTCAGCTCCCCGATATTAATATAAGTACTGTAGGTAAAGAGGTAATTGAGAACTCCACAGAGGCGACTCGAGGCAATGGAAGACCAGAGTTTGCACAAGGATTCTCAACTTGCAGACAGTAATCGTGTGCTATAATTAATGGCGACCTCGAATGTACAAAGCTTAGGCTGTCACTTGTGTTTTTCAGCCAGAGCGTACTTTTCGTAGCATGTACTGATTGCTAGGCAGAGTAATTGTAACTTAATAAGAATTTTGTCTCATTGACACTTTTGATGCTCCACCTTAATTGGTTTTGCAGGTACAGCAGTGGGTGTAGCAGTTTTGCTGTGCGGGCCAGCTGATCGTCTGCCGCACGCTGCCGCCTCTTCTCCTCTGCCTTCGTTGTCATATTATTATTTACTGTGTCATTTTACACATAGGTACAGTTACACTACAACTGTCACACCTACACCGTGTATTACATACACCACGCTACACAACAATTAGTTGTCAGTGTAAATGTAGCGAATTTTCGCTCAATTTGACCTGAGTACAGGATTTTCACCGTCGTCACGGAGTTTTTCCCTCAAGCTTGCATCTATTAACGTAAATACGAGGTTTTTTCGCTCACTGGCGACTGCGACTTTCTCCTGTAGCAGGATAGCACACACACCACAGTGTGAATCTTGTGTGACTGAGTTAGGATGTGTACATATATATATATATATATATATATATATATATATATATATATATATCGACAAATTTTTTTCCCATAACGAAAAAATTTAATTTTGTAGGGGCATAATGTCACGAATCAAATTCGCGACATTTCCCTTTTGTGAGAAGCCACGAACTATTAGTGGAAAATTCACTGTGTATAGTTCAGTTAACCGCTCATTCGGACGGAAGCTTTGTCAAATCAATTTTTCTTTGTCATAGGTGATCGTCTTTGTGTGAGACATTAGCGCTTCTGCTGAGCGATTTGTTTTGGGCGCGTTTCGCTCACTCGACCGTTAGAAAAATGCGGCCTAGTGCTCTGCTTTTGTTTCCCACGACTTAGTCAGTCGAGTGATTGCTGTGACGGGGAGAGGTCCTGTGCTCCAGAAGTGGGAGTAGAGAGAGGTCAGCTAGTACCCAGACTCCGCTTGACACAGTTTCTCCAAGCTCCCACCCTTAGCTCTCCAGCTTTGGGTGATACACTGCATTCATCGACCAGTATTTCATTTTTGTATTTTCCTAGGTTTAAGAGTTTAGTTAAGTGTGCTGTTTCTTTACATGGTGGCCGGCTGCACCGCATGTTATGTTTTTCTAGGCGTAAGAATTTAGCTCGTGTGTGAGTGAGTGAGTGCAATCTCATTAATTTGATTTGAAATGTAACGTTAAATTTATTTTTGTAATCAATAAATTTAACAGTTCTTTTTCTTGAGCTTAATTTAATGTAAACTCTTGTTTCATTTCTCCATAATTAAACTTATTTTCCATATAGCTCCTAGGTTGCATAAACGTTTTGCTATTCATAACTGGTACTTAGGCCAGTCTTGTATTAAACTTAAAATCCGTTGTGCCTCCTAGGAGTTAAGCACCAGCAAGAGCCTGATATTATTATTAGTAATAGTTATTTATTGTCAGGGGTGAAGTAACTTTCTCCAGAGGCTAACAGTACTAAGAAACAGCAATTGAGTAATTAGTCTCTTCTGTGTACTGTTCAGGAAGTTTATAAATGCCCGTTCTTAGAAAATCGTGCGAAGAAGTCAGCATAAAAAATCATTGCTAGATTTAGTAAGACAATCATTGTCCCTGCTCTTCAATATTATTGAATATTATTATCAATTAAATAATATTATTAGCATTTATTTTAAAAACCCTGTGATATTTTATAAAAACCCTGTGACAATTGGCGACCTCATTCCAGGATATTAACTCCTAGCTCTAAAGCTATTCACGAGATAGTGCTCACTCGTTCATATTTAGGAATTTATCATTAAAGTTTATAGGCACAAGTTTACTGGTGGTTACCGTTAATTTAACAAGTGAATTTTTGCTTTATTAATCAATAGAGTACTTAACTCTAGTTTATTCTTGGTAACGCCAGACGATTTTATTCGCTCCTTGGTACCCGCTGTACCCATTGTGTTAATTATTGAGTCTTCCCAGTTATTTGCGTTTTTGCTTTATTCCTTTCCAGTTAACTAGATAAGACTGGTCACCACTAGCTTGTGTCTGTATTCTTTACTTGTGTCATTAGCATTCGTTTGCGTCAGTACTCAGTTTCGTTTGCTTAATAAATTAGCGCCATGGCTACTACTGTATTTTTACAGGAAGCCAAAGAAATGGGTCTTTAGGACCCAACCGAAATTAAAGAATATATACTTTCACGGCATAATCAGGAGCTGCAGCGCGAGAATGATGCCCGTGAAGAGCGTAAGATTCAGCGCGAATACAAGCGAGAACAGCGTGAGGAACGCGAAAAAGAGCGCGAATACAAGCGAGAACAGCGCATACACGAACAGAAACAGCGCGAACTCGACTTAGAACATGAGCGAGAACAGCATGAGGAACGAGAGTGAGAACGTCAATACGAGTTACAACAACGCGAGATAGAACGAGAGCACGAACGTACCGAACGTGAGGCACGCGAAAAACATGAACTTTAAGTGCTGAAGCTCAAGCGAGATTCCTCGGCTTCAGACACGTCTGGTGCAGTTAACCCAAGCTCCACTAGCGCTCTTCCTTCACATGTCCTGGCGACCCCAGGCATTAAGCTTCCCTCATACAAGGAAAGCGAGCGAATCGAGCCGTACATAGCTCGCTTTGAGGACATGGCCGACATGTATCAACTGGATGAGGCAGCTAAGCGGATCCAATTTCTTAGTTTATTTGAGGGCCCTGCCCTCGATATTCTCCACAGAATTCATGGAGACAATCTCATATATGAGATGATGAAAGCTGCACTCATTAAGGCGTATGGTCTCACAGTAGACGACGCCAAAGTTCAGTTCATGCGAGCTCGTGTCCAAGACAAGGAGACAGCTGTTCAGTTCCTCGATCGTCTCACTGCTTACTTAAATGAGTGGATGGAGAAAGATGAAACTCCTTCAACGCATGAGTGGATAATTGACCTTATGCTGTGTACACAGCTAGAGAGGTCGTGGCCTGCTGAGCTCATAGCACAGCTTAAGATCTGCCAGGTGAAAGATGCCAGCCAAATGGCAGAAAAGGCTGACGCATTCTTTACTGCATACGGGTATCAAACTCGTAAGCAAAACACCTGGAACAGCAGAAAAGATACTGCCAAGTCTGGGAAGCCGTCTCAGACTGAACCCCAGCAACAAGGCCGTTCTCAGAGTAATGGCCAAGGTCCAAGCAAACCGCAGAAGGACTAGGGGCAAAATACACAGCAGCCTGCTTAGAAGCGGTACAACAAGCACCCCAACCAGCAGCAGTTCCCCAAGCAGCAGCAGCAATACAAGGACAAGCCACGTAACCCTCAGTCAGGTCAATTAGTGTATCGGAGGCAGGAGGCAAATGCTGCCTTCATTCCACAACAAGTACCCGGTGGTGCCATCTCTACCAGTACAGGTACTTCCCAACAGTTCACAAGTCTCCCTCCGACCATGAACTCTCCTCAGACACCTAGTTCCCAGGGCGCCACGTTTCCTACATCGGTTGTTCCGCAGTCTCATGAATGACTGGCTGCTACCTCCTCAGACCTTTCCACCAGCAACACTGCCTTTCTTGTTCAGCCAGGGTCTGTGGGAGGTGTTTCTGTAAATGTTCTGAGGGACAATGGTTCCTCAGGTTGCTCTGTTAAGCAGAGTTTAGTTCGGCCTGATGAGTATACAGGTCGACAGATCCAAGTTAGACTTATTGATGGATCATTGAGATTGTTCCCTGAGACACGTATCCAGGTGGCATCTCCATTTTATACTGGTACGACACTTGCAGTTGTCATGCCAGAACCTTTATTTGACCTCATCATTGGCAACATTTATGGTGTCAAAAATAGTTGTGCCGTAGATGTTGCTACTCAGACTTTGGCTGCTGCGATTACACGAGCCATGGCCAAGGCTCTAAATCGCGTCACTCGGTTGACCGTCGCAACTCCGCAAGATCTGATTCGTAGTCAAGATGTTGTCCAAGAGCAATAGACTGACTCGACACTTGCCTCAGTGCGCAAGAAGCTGGAGGGTAAAGTGATCAAGTATTCACGGGGAGGATAAGCCAGGTTCCTTCGTAAGCAAGGACGGCTGTACCGTGAGTCACAGACACCCCAGGGTGAGGTTCTACTGCAGTTTGTCGTTCCTGCAAAGTATCACCGAGCAGTGTTTTAATTAGGTCACTGTTCAGCGATTGGAGGTCACATGGGTCAAAAGAAGACCTCTGACCGCATCCATGCTGACTTTTTCTGGCCAGGAATGGGACGGGAAATAACGAGGCTCGTACGTTCATGTGATGCGTGTCAGTGTACCACGGACCAGGGACGTGTCCGTCCTGCGCCATTAAAACCAATGCCCATAATCTCTGAACCGTTCGAGAGAGTAGCAGTTGACATAGTTGGGCCAATCTCTCCTAGGGCTAGTGATGGATCAAAGTATATCCTCACTATTGTTGATTTCAGCACACGGTGACCTGAAGCAGTGGTCCTTAAGAATATAGAGGCCGTCACTGTTGCTGAGGCATTAATTGGAGTGTTCTGTCGTGTAGGTATCCGTAAGGAGGTCTTAAGTGACCGGGGTTTGCAGTTCACTTCAGCAATGATGAACGAAGCGTTCAGGTTGCTGTCCATCCGAGGCTTACGGACTACGCCGTATCATCCCATGTGTAATGGGTTGTGTGTGAGGTTCAATGGAACTCTCAAGAAGATGTTGAGGCGCATGACCGCCAAACAGCCAAAGGAATGGCCGCGGTTCATTGCTCCTCTTCTGTTTGCTTATCGAGAAGCCCCACAGGATTCATTGAAATTCTCACCCTTTGAACTGGTGTATGGAAGGTCGGTCCGGGGCCCACTTCAAGTCCTTCGTGAGTTATGGGACGATGAAGAACCCGACCCTGAAGTCAAGACCACCTACACCTACGTCCTTGATTTGGCTGACCGCCTCCATTCGACGTGCGAGTTAGCTAAGGAAGAACTGATCAAGGCGCGTGAAGTGCAAAAGGCTTATTACGATAAGAAGGCAAAGCTTCAGAAGTTTAATCCAGGCAATAAATGCTTGGTATTACTCCCCACTACCCAGAACAAGTTGTTGGCGCAGTGGAAGGGTCCATTTGATGTAGTAGAGCACATTTCAAACCTCAACTACATAATGCAGATGGGGAATCTTCGTAAAAGGTTCCACATTAACATGTTGAAGGCTTATCATGAGTCAGACCCCGAGGAGACTGGCCTATGAGTAGCTGATGATAGTGACCAGCCACTGGAAGTAACTGGGGCAGCCGCGGTGATCCCAGCTGATGACCATGATGACGAGCCCTTAACCGCTCAGTCCCGTCAGGAAGAGACTGTCGAAGATGTTTTGCTTAACCCTGACTTAGCAGTAGGAGACCTAAATTGCCTTATGGTCACTGCTTTGTCAGTATGCTGATGTCTTCTCAGACCAACCTAGACTTGCAAAGGTTGCGTGTCATAAAATTGAGTTGACCAGCAATGCTCCTATAAAGGTTAAGCCATATCCGATTCCTATGCGACTACAGGATGCAGTAGATAAGGAAATTGCTGACATGGAGACTGAGGCATTATCGAAAAGTCCTCATTTCCTTACTGTAGTCCGATGGTAGTAGTCCGCAAGAAAGATGGTTGAGTCAGGATCTGTGGCGACTATTGAAGGCTCAATGCAATCACCAAAGTGGATGCTGAGCCAATGGGTGACAATATTGCCATCTTCTCCAAGCTGGCAGGGTCACGATATTTCACGAAGCTCGACCTAGCGAAGGGATTCTTCCAGATTCCCCTTCATCCTGAGAGTCGTCAGTTCACTGCCTTTGCTACTCCTAGGGGGTTGTACCAGTATAAAGTCCTCCCATTTGGACTTACCAATTCCCCAGCAGTATTCAATCGTGCCATAAGACAAGTGCTCCATGGTATTGTAGGAGTAGAGATGTTCGTTGACGATTTCCTCGTTCATTCCGCCATGTTGGAGGAGCACCTCAGACTCTTGGAAATTGTCTTCAGTAGACTCCAGAGTTTCAACATGACTGTGAAGCCTAGCAAATGCAAGATTGCTCACAGTGAGGTGGAGTTCCTCGGTCATATTGTTGGCAACAATTACTGCAGGTGTCAGGGTGACAAGATCAGGAAGGTTAGAGAAGCCCCGAGACCCGTGACCAAGAAACAGGTTAGGGCATTTCTTGGCCTAGTGGGATATTATAGGAGTTTTATCCCCAACTTTGCTCTCATTGCCCAACCGTTGTACAAAGTGCTACGGAAATATGCTCCAAACACCATTGAATGGGGAGAAGCGCAAGAGAGATCTTTTGCCACCCTCAAGAATATGTTGTGCAAGGAGCCTATCTTGCAGTTGCCTGATTCCAGCAAACCTTTCATTCTGCGCACTGATGCTTCACAAGATGGAGTAGGGGCCGTATTGATGCAGGAATCGGAAGGTGGAATCTTCCCAGTGGCATACCACAGCTGTAGGCTAAAACCCGCCGAGAGGAATTACAGTACTGTTGAGAAAGAACTCTTGGCTGTGGTTGATGGTGTTAAAAAATATTATTATTATTTATTTGGGGCATCATTTACTCTGGAAACTGACCATATGCCACTCACTAGTCTTAGCATGACCAAGACGGCTAATGCAAGATTGACACGCTGGACACTGTATTTACAGCAGTTTAACCTTGTTGTGAGATACATCAAGGGAAGTGATAACGTAGGTGCAGACCTGATGTCTCGCCTGCTAACTGCTGACTAACATGGGCAGTTGTTGTATGCTGGGTTCCGTGATAGGCATCCTCAGAGATTTGAGTAATCCAAGGACCAGCCTGGTTCCCAGTCAAAAGTGTAGACCTGACGTCTCACTTGTTGGCCCCACAGGACACAGTATGTCCAGGGCCTGTACATACACGTGTACTGTAGGTTAAGGGGGAAGAGAGAACTCCGCAGAGGCGACTCGAGGCTATGGAAGACCCGAGTTTGCACAAGGATTCTCAGCTCCCCGATACTAATATAAGTACTGTAGGTTAAGGGGGAAGTGAGAACTCCGCAGAGGCGACTTGAGGCTATGGAAGACCCGAGTTTGCACAAGGATTCTCAGCTCCCCGATACCAATATAAATACTGTAGGTTAAGGGGGAAGTTCGTGAGAGAACTCCGCAGAGGCGACTCAAGGCTATGGAAGACCCGAGTTTGCACAAGGATTCTCAGCTCCCCGATACTAATATAAATACTGTAGGTTAAGGGGGAAGTTCGTGAGAGAACTCCGCAGAGGCGACTCGAGGCTATGGAAGACCCGAGTTTACACAAGGATTCTCAGCTCCCCGATATTAATATAAGTACTGTAGGTAAAGAGGGAAGTGAGAACTCCGCAGAGGCAACTCGAGGCTATGGAAGACCCGAGTTTGCACAAGGATTCTCAGCTCCCCGATATTAATATAAGTACTGTAGGTTATGGCACAGGTTGAGGACCCGTGTGCAGTTCGAGGCTATGGAAGACCCGAGTTTGCACAAGGATTCTCAACTTGCAGACAGTAATCGTGTGCTATAATTAATGGCGACCTCGAATGTACAAAGGTTAGGCTGTCACTTGTATTTTTCAGCCAAAGCGTACTTTTCGTAGCATGTACTGATTGCTAGGCAGAGTGAGTAATTGTAACTTAATAAGAATTTTGTCTCATTGACACTTTTGATGCTCCACCTTAATTGGTTTTGCAGGTACAGCAGTGGGTGTAGCAGTTTTGCTGTGCGGGCCAGCTGATCATCTGCCGCACGCTGCCGCCTCTTCTCCTCTGCCTTCGTTGTCATATTATTATTTACTGTGTCATTTTACACATAGGTACAGTTACACTACAACTGTCACACCTACACCGTGTATTACATACACCACGCTACACAACAATTAGTTGTCAGTGTAAATGTAGCGAATTTTCGCTCAGTTTGACCTGAGTACAGGATTTTCACCGTCGTCACGGAGTTTTTCCCTCAAGCTTGCATCTATTAACGTAAATACGAGGTTTTTTCGCTCACTGGCGACTGCGACTTTCTCCTGTAGCAGGATAGCACACACACCACAGTGTGAATCTTGTGTGACTGAGTTAGGATGTGTACATATATATATATATATATATATATATATATATATATATATCGACAAATTTTTTTCCCATAACAAAAAAATTTAATTTTGTAGGGGCGTAATGTCACGAATCAAATTCGCGACATTTCCCTTTTGTGAGAAGCCACGAACTATTAGTGGAAAATTCACTGTGTATAGTTCAGTTAACCGCTCATTCGGACGGAAGCTTTGTCAAATCAATTTTTCACTGTCATACGTGATCGTCTTTGTGTGAGACATTAGCGCTTCCGCTGAGCGATTTGTTTTGGGCGCGTTTCGCTCACTCGACCGTTAGAAAAATGCGGCCTAGTGCTCTGCTTTTGTTTCCCACGACTTAGTCAGTCGAGTGTTTGCTGTGACGGAGAGAGGTCCTGTGCTCCAGAAGTGGGAGTAGAGAGAGGTCAGCTAGTACCCAGACTCCGCTTGACACAGTTTCTCCAAGCTCCCACCCTTAGCTCTCCAGCTTTGGGTGATACACTGCATTCATCGACCAGTATTTCATTTTTGTATTTTCCTAGGTTTAAGAGTTTAGTTAAGTGTGCTGTTTCTTTACATGGTGGCCGGCTGCGCCACATGTTGTGTTTTTCTAGGCGTAAGAATTTAGCTCGTGTGTGAGTGAGTGAGTGCGATCTCATTAATTTGATTTGAAATGTAACGTTAAATTTATTTTTGTAATCAATAAATTTAACAGTTCTTTTTCTTGAGCTTAATGTAATGTAAAAGTCTTGTTTCATTTCTCCACAATTAAGCTTATTTTCCATATAGCTCCTAGGTTGCATAAACGTTTTGCTATTCATAACTGGTACTTAGGCCAGTCTTGTATTAAACTTAAAATCCATTGTGCCTCCTAGGAGTGAAGCACCAGCAAGAGCCTGATATTATTATTAGTATTAGTTATTTATTGTCAGGGGTGAAGTAACTTTCTCCAGAGGCTAACAGTACTAAGAAACAGCAACTGAGTAATTAGTCTCTGCTGTGTACTGTTGAGGAAGTTTATCAATTCTCGTTCTTAGAGAATCGTGCGAAGAAGTCAGCGTAAAGAATCATTGCTTGATTTAGTAAGACAATCATTGTCCCTACTCTTCAAT
Source organism: Coenobita brevimanus (assembly GCF_032717465.1). NCBI lineage: Eukaryota > Metazoa > Arthropoda > Malacostraca > Decapoda > Coenobitidae > Coenobita > Coenobita brevimanus. Next base: position 6,611,632 of record NC_136985.1, on the reverse strand, counting down.
ATTATTGAATATTATTATGAATTAAATAATATTAATAGCATTTATTTTAAAAACCCCGTGATATTTTATAAAAACCCCTTGACAATGCTGTTGCCATCAATGACATACTTGATTCCCTGCCACAGAGGATGTCTTCTTCCTTTTATGTGGATGACCTAGTGATATGGTTATCTGGTTCCTAGATGTGTGCTATTGAAAGGAGGATGCAGCTGGTGCTGGAAAGGGTCGCCAGCTGGGTAGACTGGGGAGCTTTCCATTTTTCTTCAAGCATGAGTGTAGCAATCCACTTATATAGAATAAAGGGGCTGGCAACTGCTACAGTGCATGGAGAAGACTAAGTTTCTTTGACTGTCAGGTTACTTGAGTGTTACATTTCAAACTTCTCTGTGTCATGTATGCGAGCAATGAATTTTTTGAAGGTACTGTCTTTATATCTCACACCTAGTGGGGTGCTGGTCAGAGTACACTCTTTCACTTGTATCAAGCCTTAGTGGGATCTAAGCTTGCCCATCGTTACGAGGTCTACGCCTTCCGTGCTGTACCGCAACTTAGTGTCCTCAGCCCTTTGCATGATGCAGTTTTGTGTCTTGTCACTGGTGCTTTCATATCCTACCCAATTCCTAGGTTGTGCAGGCTGATGTTCCTTCCTTTTGTGTACAGCACAAGTGGCTAATCAGTTGTTGCCGGAAACGCGTAAGATATATTCCAGAGTCGTTTATTGCTGCTTGTGTATCATGGCAGTAATTTTTCCAGTATCATGTTTCTCATCCTCACACTCCACATTCCTTTGGGTACAGGGTTATGGGGGATTTGGGTCTCTCTGCATAGCCTGTCTGCCCCAGTCGGTTACAAAGAATTGCACAATGGTACCTTCCCGAGGGACAAGTGTGCAGGGATTTTTAGGATACTAAATCTTCTTTCTCTTCTCTGATGCTTCATCAGCCATCAGCTCTTTTTGGAACATTCCATTCACAGAGGCACCCCTCCCTGTATATAAATATGGTTCAAAATGACACACTTATTCATTCTCATCGTTGCACTCCACATTCCTTTGCGTACTGGGCCAGGTCGATTATGAAAGATGTAGGTTTCTCTGCACTATGTCTGTCCTGTCCAGCTCAGAAAAATCGCCCCATGGTGCCTTCCTAAGGTGCAGGTGTGCATGGATTCTGAGGTTACGAAGTCTTCTGCCTCTTCTTGGGCTCTCCATCAGCTGTTTAGGAACATTCGTCAGTTCACAGAGAAACCGTCTTTGTATACACAGATGGTTCAGAGTCAGACACTGGTATCAGGTTTGGGGTGAAATTCCCAGATTTTGCAATGGCAGGAATTTTTCTAAATTCCACTAATTTTACATTAGAATTTAATTCAGCTCATCCCCTGTCCTTGCCGTTCTCGAGTAAGGCAAGGGTTCATTCGCATGTCAGTGTGGACGGCAGTTAGATGGAAGATACACTTGCAAAATCTGTTTCTTCTCGATGACCCCTGCCAACTACTCCCATCCTGCTTCCGATATGAGACCAGACTTGAAGTATGTGATTCTTAATGGCTGACAAAGCCTGTGGGATGCTGTTGTTAATAATAAATTAAGGGATGTTTTTCAGAGGGTGCTAGTATGGAGGGTTCTCCCCTCCATGTCTTAGCGATTGCAGGTGGCTGTTGCCCAGTTACGCACTGGCACTCATGGCATAGTCATGAGTTCCTAATGTGTGGTGGGGCTCAAGCGTATTGTGCTGATTGCTTTGTTCCCCTTACTTTCCATCACATGCTAGTCCTATGTCCGAGTCTGGGGGACCCGTGGTGGAGGTTTCTCCATAGGCATGGCAGGACGGATGGTTCCTTCTCACTGTCCTTCATACTTGCGGTGGCTTTTCAGATTTTAATAAAGAAGGGAACCCCACTGTAGGGACCTATGAGCTTCGCGACTATGTGCCAATAGGCGGAGGGTAGTAAGCTTAGTACACTGCCACCAAAATCACTCCCACAGGAACTTTGGGAGCTAGTGGGTTAAAGATGTGAACTTCTAACACCTTTTATAGTTGATTCATGATTGACTTACTGTGTTGCCATTTTTTCCTTGTTAGAGGCATCGACTTTGAGTAGCCTACACAGGTTTTAACGTTTATTCCTCATCACATAATCGAGCTGTTGCAGCGCCACAATATATATTTCCAATTATTCAGTTTAATTCTCTTGTCATCTACGGAAAATTTTTAATCATCTCAGGATATAACTCTTGGAAGACTTGGAATTAGTGATGACTCGTTCACTACTAGGGATTTGTCTGCAACTGGGTAAAAGTGCTTGGAGGTTGCAAAAACAGAATATATAAGACATCATTCTTGTGAAATAAATAACTTTTTTACTACAATGATATCTTTAAAAATATTGCTATCTTAAGTTATTGTGACTCAGATTTCGTGTATAAAACATATTAAGCCAGAAGATAAAATTCTCTTACCCACCTGCGATATAATCCTCAGACATTTATCAATCTGAGGTGTGTAGGGGGCATCATGAGGGACTGGCCAGGCTAACGAAAACTGTAGCAGCTTTTCCTTGCCTATATACAAGGGGGAAGTGCCATCTAGTTTAGCAAAGTTCCGGGATATCATCTGCTGCAGGGTTAGACGGGCACCAAGATGGGCACTCCTGAAATAAACACAAAAAATAGTATAAAATTAGAATTAACCCAGACGCTTTCGCCACCTAGAAACAGCATGAGGTATGATATAATAAGCCGGAATATTCGGTACTGGGAGAATATTGCATAGCATGGCCAGCAGAATGGGTCACATAATCATTCGTACATCATTCAGTCCTCTGGAATCCGGGCGCTTTGTCACATGCCAAACCATCTACATGTTTTTTTCTCCTTCAAATTCAGCTGACAAATGGCTTTTCAACTGGTTGTTAATATTAAAAGGTAAAAAACGATAAAATCATATTCAGTGCTAACAAACAACTTCACGTGAATGAACCACTTCTGCAAGTAAGGACATAAATAATGGTTCATTTAGGCTCAAACCAAGAAATATTTATTCAGATGAGAGACATATGGACAATGAAAGGATTAAACAACGGCTGTACAACATCTTAGTTTGTTTGTTTGTTTTTTTTTCAAGTCTTTCATTTTCAAAGTTTCTCTTAATTCCTTTACTTGTAGGACGCATTTCCTATTTAGTTCCACTTAAAGTCAGATCACTGTATTCAGCCTAATATGAAGGGATTATTGAAAGCTGTATCTGGCTTTTCATCCTCTAAAGGTCTTCACTATAATCGTGTGGGGATCGTAAGATGTTAACATAAAGTATTTGGTGAACAAATGTAGCATGAAAACTAACCTGGACTGTGGCGATTTAGTCCACAGTTTCTTCGTTTAGAGGTTCCTGTCACTATTCCACCGAATATTTTATTGCAAAGGGAAAATATCATTTATAAACGTGTCGTATTTTCTCTCTGTAATAACTGACAGTAATGCCAGATAGTACTCTAAGTTCACTCTGCATGACATATAACAGACTCACTTCATATAACAGGGGTCACTGTTTGAATAGCTATTGTGGCCCGTATTGTCGTTGGCTAAGGAAGCTCCACAACATCATTTCCTAAGCAATTTATTTTGCTTATTGCACTTTACTGTTATACTTCGTGTTATATGAATCCTCCAAACATCGCCGTACTTTGCATAAATAACGTACAAAAGGATATTAATCAGCCACATCCAAAAATAAATTGCTACGAATGATGTGCTAGGGAGCTTTCTTACCCAACAAGAATACGGCCTGTGTCTGAATGAGATGCATTATTTTGAGAACAGACTAAATATAAAAGAAGTACTTTTTCGCTATTCTGGAAAATTGTATCAGTGTGCTTACCTGCATTTTTTTAAACTCTCGGATCAGTATGATAAAGTTTTGGAAATCCAGAACCATAGGCAAAAATGTGTTTATGAAATATTGTGAAAAATTACAAAAGAAGAGAAAAAAATCTTCATAAGTTTTGCTCAGTTATAGTTATAATTTGTGTTCCTCCAGCTTTATTTGTTCATAAACTATTGCCATGACTCTTTGTGAGGTCAAAATACCAAACAAATTATCTCCATACAGAATTATAGTTTGTCATCTCCGGATAATAAGTAATTGTTTTAAGTAATTACATCACATGGAAGTCACTGCTATAAATGGTCGAGAATAAATACAGTTGACAGAAGCACTAGCGAGACCCCTACGTTCTACTGTTACCTTCAGTCCGCTGACACTTGACTTTTCAACCATGCAATATCCAAGCAATGGCATTCAGGTCTGGAGAGATTTTTCAAACAGGTGAGGACGGATCGGACATCCATTTACCCCTTCATGACAAGAGATCTGCCTAAAGCCGAACAATGTCGTCTGAGGAAACATGAATAAATGAAACAAATGCATTCGAGGGCCGAATGCTAATCGCCTGCCAAAATATGTCATTGGATAAGGTACAAATTACCCACAAAATAAATTTAAACAAGATTCACAAAACTCTACTGAATTCAGTCACCGCACTTCGCAAAAAAGCCCGTCGATATTAAAAAAACAGGCAACAGTTTATGGATTTGAAATTCGTTAAAAAGCAGACTTTACTGATCTGCTATCAGACCCGCTAACATGTCGAAACGACAACCTCGCTGATACCAGTACACCAGTCCTGTGTGAGGCAGCCTTAGCATGTTTTAAATATGGATGGCTGATGTTAGTGCCGAAGTGGTGACATGTGAAGGTGTATGGAGCAGTCCGTAGAGGGACTGCTGGATCTCAAGGAACGGGGTCTGGTGCTTACACCCTGATTCGGACACATTTTAAAAAATCATGATATTAAATTATCTTTCCTGGAACAGTAACTTAAGACAATGTATAATATCCGGTATGTAAAGAACAAAAAATACTTGTAAATAATTGATAATGCCGGTACATTTTTCTTTTCTTTTCCACTTGTTCATATACAGTACAATAGTTATTTTTTCTACTGCAAATGTATATGACAAAAGATTTACATACATTAAAGAATCAGATTTATTCATGCAAGCATCCCAGTAACTTTAATTATCATATGTCAGTCAACGTATCTCCGAAATACCAAAAAATTATGTAACAAGTCATCACCCATTCCCCCACTAAAATCTTCAGACGATAACATTCCAAATGACTCACGTGGTAAAGCGAATATCCTTACTAGTACACCTGCAAGAATTGCTACGATACAAGAAGTCAGCTACAATGTCCCGGTACTAGAACTTCTTTCTCCCGTAATTGCTCCACTTACTCTAAATTACGGACTAGATACATACAATCCATCCTAGATAATTTACCAACCAACAAAGCTCCAGGCCCAGGTCGAATTCCTCCAATTGATTTGAAAAAGTGCTCCCCAGAACTTGCTTATGTTCTAGTTAAATTATTCAGGCTATGCTTACGTACTTCTTCATTCCCTAATTCTTGGAAAGAAGCCAATACCAACCAGTTCTGAAAAAAGGAAGTTCCTGTGACCCCTGTGATTACAGACCAATATCGATCAGGTCTTCTCTTGGTAAAGTATTTGAAATTGAAGTGAATAAGCACATAATTAAACATACTGAATTCAACAACTTAATTAGTGATAAGCAGTATGGTTTTCGCCACGAAAGATCCACTATTGATATACTCAGTCTCCTGACTCACACCATCCATCAATCAGTTGACCAACATGGAGAAACTGATGCAGTAGCCTTTGATATTTCTAAAGCTTTTGACAGAATGTGGCACCATTCACTGCTGTCTACAGTAAACTCCCTATCGATGTACTAACATTTTTTGTTTTTCTGATTTCCTCATATTTCAGCGACAGAAATATAAAGTAGATGATGTATATTCAAATATCCTTCATTGACCAACGGCGTGCGACAAGGATCAGTTCTGGCTCGAACCCTATTCGTAATTCATATTAATGATCTCATATGTCACTCATAATCAATTCATTCGTATGCAGATGACTCAACACTTCACAGTTCATTCACTCTTAAATATCCATTCACAAATTTTAATCTAACTCACAACTCAGTACAGCCATCTCCATAAATCAAGACTTATCTAGGATGACTGAATGGGGACAAAATAACCTTGTCTCATTTAATGCTAGAAAAACCAAATATATACAGTTTACTGATAGACAGACAGTGCCAGATTCCTATAATATCTTCAGTGCTACTAATATTCCTATCTGCAAAAGTACTGAAATTCTCGGTGTTTCACTTAACAATGCCCTCAGCTGGACCTCTCATGTCAGATCATTTGCTAAAGCTGCCTCAGAGAAATTTGGATTATTGTACAGAGTTCGTAGTTTCTTCACTGATGAGCATTTAGCTATAGTTTATAAGAGTCATGTGCACTCTCAGCTGGAATACTGCTCACCCTTGTGGAATGAAAGTGGACAGGTTGCACTAAAAGAACTAGACAAAATCAGAATAAAGCTCTTAGAAATATCAGTAAGCTTGATATTACAAACAGACTTCCTCCCCTACAGGTAAGAAGGAGTATTTCCTACCTTCCATTATTTTAGAGATACTTATATGGCAAATGCTCAGACGAAGTTGCATCCATTGTGCCATTTCTCCATACCTTCCCTTGAGCTACATGGACATCTGGTAGCTCTCATGACTGGAATGTCACAGTGCCATATTGCAGAACTTCAGCCTATCAGAAATCTTTTATTCCCCGAACTGCATATCTTTGCAACTTGCTTTCCAAGAGTTGTTTCCCCCCAAACTTCAACCTTCAGCTGTTCAAGCACAACTGTTACAGATTTTTATGAATCGAGGAGACCAGTAATGTGGTGTATGGATTTTTTGTCATTTGTTTTTCTTTTCTCTGTTCTGTTATTTAAAAAAAAAAAGTATCACTGTAAGTAAAACCAACTCACTTCATCTTCAGAGCTGCGTTGAGTCCGTCCATATCATCTCCCTCGACCATCATGCTCCCAAGTTCTCTAAAGGCACTTGATTCCGAGGTTAACCAGAACTTCGTGTATATACCACCAGAAGATCTTGCTGTCACCCTGTAACATGTACAAATAAAAATTGTTTAATTAGTATTACTACTGAGGCCCCTAGAATAACGCAACACCAAAGCTTAATTTCAAGATACATTTATTTATTTATTTTTATTAACTTTAAAATTGGCCTAAAAATGTCATATTTGCATCTCGAATGCTAACTTGTGACAATTAATTAAAACCAAGATATGATGCTAGTCACGAAGAAGTGCTATGGAAAGAAAGCAAGATGTAGTATTGTCTCTTCCTGCCACTGAGTTTCGTGAAATAAGCTACAGATAAAAAAAAAAAAAATAACTGGGGCAAGTTTAACTGAAAGACCTATTGAGCTATAGTGTATTTATTTGGTCTTTCTGTCTACCGTTTATTACAGCACATTCCTTGCATTTATCCTATTATAGTATAGGAATAATAAAAATAAAGTTATATAACTGTCTGAATATATGATACGCTATGAACTGAATAATTTCCAAAGTGCTATAGGATGTGCCAATCTGGTCCACGTATTAAAGGCAGACAGTGGAGGAAGCATAAGCGAAAGACCGTACGGCAGTGATGTCTCTGGAGAACAATGCTTGTGGAAGTGAATAAGGTTGCGACAGCGGTGAGCACAAAAGCAAAGAAAAAAAAGAAGAAAAAAGTAAACCCGGATGATGTATTACGTGGTACTTGAGAACACCATTTATTGAATCTTTCAGTGTTGCCCTGCTTCTGAACAATCAAGGCTGAAAGTACCGTATCGAAGGATTTCAATAAAACACCAGCTGCTGTGTGAAAACTAATTCACTGTGTGATGTGTTGGTGAATGAGGAGGAAAATAGTACTGGGGGTTTAAGATCTTTGATGCAGTGATAGAACATAACCAAAGGGCGCAGCATTAACTAACGTTTCAATTTCATCCAACACCTTTGCATCCAAACGTTTGTTCTTCGATATCTCACCTGTCAACTACTTTGACCAGCTCCTCAACTGTCTCTGGTCTGGGTGGCATCCTTGGGAGGGTGAGGGAAGCCATGAGGCTGGCTCGATATGCTGTGCCAACCACCACACTGAAGAACAACCAAGTGCCGACCAGGATGTGGTTGGACTGGCTGGTTGAGAGGCGTCCGTACAGTCCCTGGCCCAACAGGGTGCCCACAGACTCCAGCACCACCGACCCAGTACTCAGCACTCCATGCCGCGTTTGCCACGTTTTCCTCCTCGTAATCTGTAAAACATACATATACAGTGATATACGTACATATACAATGATATGAATGTGTAGCTGTTTCATTATTGTGTCATAGGGGCGAGCAGTGATGTTTCGGACAGTGGAATGGTTTTGATAATACGAGCCATGATAGAAAGTGCACCTCCTCGCATCTGCTACCGTCAGGAAGACACAATTCTAATGAGGTCATTCGAACATTATTTTTTTTTATTTTTTATTTTTTGCGGAGCTGCTTGGTCTGTCCAGTTTCGTAAAGTAAATTTGATCTTTTTCTGCATTTCTTAATGTAATTTTTCGGCTACATATAGCACGCTGTAAAAGAGTGAAAATGTCATGGAATAGTCAGATATTGGTCATAGTGAGGGTATGATTTATTATTCATTATTTTAGAGTTCATTTGATTAGGAATGGCTATAGTTCTTTCTTCGTCGAAAAAGGCAGACCAAATTAAAACTGTATGAAAGCAAAATTAATTAATAATTCCATGTTGTGGTTTCAAGAAATCAACAAGTGTGAAGTAGCCCACCACTTACATGACAGTGGTGGCTGTAGTATATATAGGCTCGGGGTGGCAGTAACAATCCGAATCCATTCTTTACTCATCTATACCATAAATATGTATTCCAGCAAAGTGTTTAAGGATATGTTGTATAAAAACAGCAATATATATTTTTTAATTTCTTATTGCATGAATCTAACATCATCCAAGAAGAGTCGTTATACTTATAGCTGTAAAATGTAACTAATATTTTTCCATTACACTTCTTTATCGCTCGCTCTGATTTTCACCTGTGAGTCTCATGTTAAACACTCACTTGAACCTATCGTCTGGAGGTAACTGGAAAAGATAATAGAATTAGCCTGACCAAGGGAGTGTTCATGGTACCAGAATAAGCAACTGTCTCCATTGACACATTCACCTAAATAAAAATCATATACTGTTGGCTCATGTGATATAAAAGGGAAGAACAAGAAAACGCGACCATGAGAGGGTTAAATGCATCATTGTCCTCGGTGAGTATAAAACAATAAAGAACAATGGCAACAGACATATTTGGCACCATACGGGACTTCGCTAAACTGAAGAACAATATTGTGCTTCGCTAGAGTAAAGCACATTTGTGTAAAAATCCTGAAAGTGCTAAACTGAAGCATTGCCTTGTGAAAATATATTTTCGTATGTGTAACTAACACTGGAAGACGGCCCTGGGCTGCTAACTGAGAATGTCCCACGTCTATCTTATTTATGATAAACAACAACCACAACAACAACAACAACAATAATAATAATAATAATAATAACATAAGGAACCGTTTTCTGCTGCCTGTTATTACTAATACTGGATGCGCCCGTGCCTGACCACTTGCATGTTTACCTTGACAAGTGTGAAGCAGACAGTCAGCGTACAAGCCAAGACACCGATCCACACTTGGCCACTTAATGGGTAGCAGAAGCTCAGCCAACTGGGTGTTATGACCGGCGTGGCCATGGCGAATTTACCAGCACTTTGATCATAGGCGAAAGTGAAATCCAATCTGGAACCATTGGTATAATTAAAGAGGCTACGTTTGTAGATGTTATAGCCATTTGTTCCATCTAACCATAGGCAAGAATCTGTTCTCGAACAACAATAATAATAATAGATATAAAAATAATAAAAAAAAAAATAATAATAATAATAATAATCTATCTATCTATCTATCTATCTATAGCCCGACGCCCTAATCCCGCAAAGGGTGGCCGCAGACAAAACGCCTCCAAGTCACTCTGTCACCCACCATTTGACTACCCTTCCCCCAACTCACCCCCCCTCCCTCATATACCTCTCAACTCCATCCCTCCACCTCATCCTCGGTCTACCCCTCCCTCTCCCTCCCTCCACCTCACCTACGTACACCCTCTTAGTCAGTCTTTCATTCTCCAATCTCTCCACATGTCCAAACCACCTTACTGTATTTCTCCTAATCTTTTCAACCACATCCACATCTACCCCACAACGTTCCTTCACTTCTTCATTCGTCAACCTCTCCCTCCACGTCACTCCACATGCTCCTCTCAAGTAACTCATTTCCACTGCTCTCACTCTTGACTTGTTCCCCTCTTGCAAGGTCCACGCCTAGTTTCCATACGTCAGGGTAGGGATCACAATACCATCATGCAGTGACTTCTTAACTTCCATACTCACCTCCCTATTTCTCATCACTGCTTTCAGTGTACCAACAACCTTTCTTCCCTGCTGTACCCTTTCACGTACTTCATCCCCCAAAGTTCCATCCTTACTCATCACACTACCCAAGTACTTGAATGCACTCACATTCTCCATATCCTCACCATCCAACCTCACTGCACACTCTGTGACTTCATTCCTCCCAAACAACATAACTTTACTTTTGTTTACATTAACTTTCAGCTTCCTCCTCCTACACACTGTCCCAAATTCATTCACCAAACCTTGCAACTCCCATTCATCTTCACCCAACAATACTGTATCATCAGCAAACAGCAACACCGGAAGCTTCCAAATCTCACCCTCATTCATTAGGGCCACCCCCACATCCATTGCCCTACCTTGCACCTCCTTTACAACCCCATCCATATATATATATTAAAGAGCCATGGAGACATCACACACCCCTGTTCAGTCCCACATTGAGATCAAAGAACTCACTCAGCTCACCATCCACTCGCACCGTAGCCCTAGCTCCCTCGTACATACTTTTCACAGCACTCAACAATTTCTCATCCACTCCATATATTCTTAATACCTTCCACATACCTTGCCTATCTATTCTGTCATAAGCTTTCTCCAAGTCCATGAAGGCAGCATACACTTTCCTTCCCTTCTCTAGATACTTCTCCACTAAACATCTTAGAACAAATATCTGATCTACACACCCTTTTCCCTTCCTAAATCCCCCTTGTTCTTCTCCAACTAGCTCCTCTGTCATATGCCTAACCCTATCAATGAGTATTCTACCATATATTTTACCAGTCACACTAAGAAGGCAAATACCCCTATGGTTACCACATACTTCTCTCTCCCCTTTTCCTTTGTACAGAGGAACAGTTATAATAATAATAATAAATTATTGATATTAAAAATAATAATAGTTATAATAATAATAATACCAATAATAACAAAAATAATAATGCAGTAATTAAGAATGAAAGTAAAGCATTCGGAATCCGGATGCTAATTGCCCACCAGAATATACTGCTGGACAAGTCCAAGATTTTGGCCATATCTTGATATGCTGAAGGTATCATGTTGATAGCTCAAGCCGTTTATGAGATATTATTGTGCCACAGGAGGGCTGTAAATAATACTTGATTTTTGGCAGCCATGTTTCTGACCTAAACCTGGACCCCGAGTGCCCATTTTCGAACTCGGCCAAGATTTTTGCCATATCTCGATACCTTGAAGGATTCTTGTTGATATCTCAAGCCGTTCATGAGATATAATGGTGCTAAAGGCGGGTGATAAAAAGTAATTGACCTTTGACAGCCATTTTTGTGGCCTTGACCTTGATCCCGTGTGGTGACTTTTGAACTCGGCCAATATTTTGGCCATATTTTGAGGCCCTGAAGGTTTCATGTTGATAGTTCAAGCCGTTCATGAGATATAATGGGAACACACACACACACACACACACACACACACACACACACACACACTGAGGCACGGAAAAACATTATTGCTCCATTTCGTAAGGTGGAGATAACTAGAGGCTCTCCCAGTGGGGGAATCACACCAGCCGTAAGCCGATACATATCTAGCGCGGCTTGGAATATGACCTTGACCTACTTTAACCAATTTCTAACTCGTTGGTTTTCATCCCTACTACACACCTGTAATATTTTGTGATGATATCTTGAGCGGTTGCAAAGTTATCATGGTAACAGACACACAGATCTTGACCTACTTTCACCAATGTCGAACTCATTATCGATTTTTTATCTACTACAGACCCGTAAAATTTTGTAATGATATCTTGAGCGGTTGCGAAGTTATCATGCCAACAGAAACACAGACAGACAGACAGAAAGACGGACAAATTGAAAACTTAATCAGCTTCGCTATTGCAGCTAATAATAATAATAATAATAAAAATAAAAATAATATTATTATTATTATTATTATTATTATTATTATTATTACAGCTGAAACTGAAGTCCCATCTGGAAACTACCGAACTGTTACATATTTTTTATATTAGCAGCTTCATCATCTTCCCATGGCTCCAGGCATACCCTCCAGATCATTTCCTTTACAATCGAACATTGTCAGACTACAGGAAGCTACGGTATATTATTTACAACTCCATCATCATCTTCCCATCCATCTATCCTTCCAAGTCCTGTTTATTATGTTGGGAAAACGAAAATAACCAAGAATTAGGCGCAGGTAAAATATTTTTCTCGTCGATAAACCTATAGTCCTTCTTGGACGCACTGCCAGACTATAACATGTTGGTACTGACATTTTTGTTTTCATCGATTGAAATAAGATTCTTTTTAAAAGATGAGTTAACCGAGCCAGTTTCTAACCCCTTCATTATGGGTTGGACTTTCTTAGGCTTACTAATGTTGCTTAGTAATATAAGTGAACCAAAAGAAGTGTCATTACTGAGAACAAGCAAAAGAATGCACTTCCATATTTCTAAGCAGTCATTAGAAGAATGCTCATGACTTCTGTGCACTGACAGGTTCATTATCTAGTTACTCCACTTTAGCAAGTAAAACAAAATTCAAAAATTATTTTCATCACTTACGTTATCTATCATTAATAAAACAATAGGCAATTTTAGATTCCATAGGCTATCTCTATCTTTTGACAATGTACAGCTTTTCTTTGCTGCATAAAACTATCTGGAATTGAACTGGATTATCCAAAAAAAACAGTGAACACTGCAGTGCAAAGGTTACCCTTAGCTTAGAATCTCACCTCTCTAGATCTTGTGGAATAACAGCATGCATCACCGTTGCCATGAATGATTTACGAATATGCACCTGATGTGTCACCTGCAAGTAAATATAACACTAAAATATAGAAATGAAAGTCCCAGTTTATATATATATATATATATATATATATATATATATATATATATATATATATATATATATATATATATATATATATATATATATATATATATATATATATATATATATATATTCTCGTGTGTCATTTTTACCATAAACTCTTTCACGGAAATGTTTCGAACTAAAAGTTATGATGTAGCATTCCTTAAATCTCATCAACAAGATGCCTTTCCTAATTTGAAAGAAACTGATCATTTTAGTGCATAATAAAGTACGAGCCAAAGGCTCCAAGTATAATAATGTATTGTTCTTCCTAGGAAGAAAGAAAACAAAATTCGTCACGTTTATTTCGAGATGTCTGGACTGGACACATAGTTTTAAAGTTTTGAGGTCATAGGCAGTGTGAAATACAGAATGATGACAGTTCCTGATTTGATCATTTTTATACTTGAGGACTGAGAAAACCTGGTAACACTTGCAAACAGGAGAGGGGGACTAGGGTTCACTGCTTGGCGGATGTTATATGGCTTCCGTCATTGGGGAGGGACAGAGGCTTTCACTTCAAAAGAGTTATGATCTTTGAAATGTCAGTAAAATATGGCAGGATATGCAACGCTTCAGTGAAGTGCGAGAAGCATGATGCCACAAAGAAGCAGGGGGATGACAGGAAGTTATTCCTTTACCTCCACTGTGTTTTGAATAAGAGAGAGAGAGAGAGAGAGAGAGAGAGAGAGAGAGAACTCCTTACAGAGTCAAAATTATCCCTTGGACAAAGCCAGCAAACTGTCCAGGGATAATGAACGATCTAAGGCAATTTTCTTTTAATTTTCTAGTTTTACCAATTAGGGAATAAATAGTCAGAATGAAACATGAATTATTGCTTTCGGTACCAAACTTTTTGAAAACAAATATAATAAGATCCTGTAAATAATAAATTTAATAACATCCTGTTAATAATGAGATATATATCAAAACAGAGGTAGAGTCGGAAGAAACCCATCGGTGCATATCAAATCAAGAAAAACGACGTCACTCACAAACAGCGGTGCACTATGGTTGAAATTATCTATGTACATACGGAGGGTTCATAAAAGACACCAAATAGGATATCCCTGGGTTTATCATGCAGTTTTAGGTGGCACTGACGAGACCGATGCCAGCGACAGTTTGTACTGTATGTTTCACTGATCGACATCGATCATCACTGAGGGCAGTGGAAAGGTTAAAGTGCTGTTTCAGTATGATTACACATTTCATCTAGGATGATACTGTAAAACACTGATATACTGGAGCTGAATTGAGTTTGAACATCACCTTAAAAGAGATGACATGTTATTTGAAATTAAATTTATGGCAGTAGCAGCCAAATTGAGATCAAATCCAAATCCTTTCAGTGAATACTTTTTGAATATTAATTTTGTGGAAAACAATGCAGTTTCTGTAGAGATCGTATATTAAATAATCGCTAACATATCACATAAGAAAGTGAGTGGGCTACTAAATATTGCAAAACGAGGCTGATATTAAACTCCGATGTAATATTCAAATTAATTACTTTACAACAGCAACAGATAGTAACAGCAAAAGTTTGAATGTAGACTAGTATATAATTCTCACCTCGTTCCAGCTGCGTGATGGAAGGACACGGAAAGTAAAATTCAGGGTCTGGGCAACCGTAACCAGCTGGTTGTAGTCAGTGCCTGAGTACCTGGTGGTGTTGCCCTCGATGGACTCTTGCCAGTAGGGTTCATATGTAAAAGCCGTCACGTTTATCGTCGCGCCATAGAAACTGCCAAAAATAATGTAATATTCTGATCGGACGGAAGTTGCAGTGCAGCATTAGGTGGAAGTGACTTTTTATTCAACCTATGATAATGCTGTAGGAATAAAGGCTATTGCGTAGTATTCAAAACAAGTATAGGTTCTCCATGAAAATTTTTTATCATTATTACTGGATTACTATGTTTCTTGGCTCGATGTTCTCTTTGATTACATTGTCCATAACATGTATATTGTCAGCCACAAATTATACCTGTTTTACACTAATCTGCACTAGATTTTCAACCGTTCACAACATATTTTACATACCTCAGATACAGAAAAATTCAAAGCTGTGTCTCTATTTCATTTCCATAACACTTTCACATGACTAGCACCATATTCTAGTGTTAATCTCTTGTTAAACCCATTCAAGATGAAGAGATGACAGTTTAAAGCCAAATTAGAATGAAATGGGTATAGCTCAGTGTATACTCGTGAGTAATCTGGATACATTACTTATATATTTCGTGTTTTGTAATGCCTAGTAATTTCAACAGAGTACATAAGATACTCCAGTTCTGAAATGGCCAGTAATCTGTACACATTACTTGGTGTATTTCTCCGGGAAAAGGGTGGGAGGTGTGAGATAGCGTAGACCTGATGTGGGGGACCAGGAAGCCACTTGCAGCACCCGGGCACCGTCAGGACTGTACGGCAAGTGAACCAACATGCTGTACCTGCACAGTACATTTGAAGTTATCAGGCAGAATGAATTATCTTTATTCCCTCGACACTACAAGGGTATAATTTTACATTTCCTTTAGCTACTGAAGAGACAGTTTCATGTAGTTTTTGGAAGTTATATCTAATTGAATCTATAATTTAACCCCTTCGTTATGAAGTATAACTAACCTCTCAGTCTGAAAATTGTCTCCTGAGTGAAATATTCTGTCGGTACCAGGAATGAACGAAAATTGTATGAACTTAATTCCACTTGTAGTCTGTTCATCACATAGGGCCATCTTTTCGATGCCTTGGATGTTTTCTAGTAATAAATCTTGCCCAGTTATTTGCTTCCTACGTGAGCCAATGGTTCTGTATACTCGTCACTGTTTTTCTCTCGCCGAAACGAAGTCGTATTCAGGGTTTCTCACGAGATATAGACCACTTACTCTACTCTTTTCTCATTAACTTGGCCTAATATTATCACCTCTCCATCCTGAAGGCTAAGCTGTAACTAGATATCAGCACTATGATAAGTTGCTGGTCATGAAAATTGTCAATGAAAGGATATATAACCATCAAAATTGTTATTCAGCAACTTAGCTGTGTGAAATAAGATTCAAAAGGAAAAAAAAAAAAGTCTGGGACAAGTTATAATGAAGGGAAAAATGAGAATACAGACGGACAAGTAATAAGATCATTGTACATTGTTCTTTCTTCAGTCCAACAAAGCTTTGAACTACCAACTCAGCACTGGACAGCAGGCTTTTATTCAGTGTGGAACTCTGGCTACGATTTCCTTGTATTAGTTGGGAAAATTAGAGGGTTGGCAGATACTATTGCTCAAAAGTGTTCGTGTATATTAGCCACCTAGATATTACAGCGTCTTTATTTTTTTCTTTTTTTTTGGGGGGGGAGGGTGATTCCTACAATCGCTAGATGATTTTATTAAACTTTGGAGAGTTTTTAAATACTGGAGTGAAAAATAGCCTCCCTCAAATCATTCACAGCGAAAACTTCTTCCAAACTCAATTTATATTCTTTGGTATTACTCTCGATTAAAATTTATGAGACGTTACGGTTCTGAAGGTGCTAAGATCTCGTCTATGATTACGTATACGTTGTTCTTAAAGCTTTTTAAATGACACACAAGCGCATAAGAGGGTGTCCCACCCAAAATTAGTAAAGAAAAAGAATGAGTCTACTCTAGCTAGGCAATGGGGACTCGACACAAATGACAGTACACTTAAATTACAAAGGGGAATACGGACTCCTAGATTATAACAGAAATTTACGCAAGTCTTTGTACGTGGTGCAGGTGCCCATTGCCCTAGTTCCCATCAGTCAAGTGTGGGGACTATCAAAAGTACTGTGTGAAAGGAGGGGAAAGGGTTTCAGCAACGGAGGATGCTTTTGATGATCCTCAGGCAAGTATTTGGCCACATTTTCCGAGGACAGGCAATTCGTGCATCATGGATTTTTCACCGTACTTTTTTTTTTTTTCATTGTCCGTGAACGAATACCTGGGCACAGGATCATTATCGCCAGAAACTCTCCCTACACTGGATTATCCCCTTCTGTGACGAGAGTAAACATGACTGAATGGTATCCTGTTGAAGTCGGTGAATTATACGTGTGGCAAGGTCTGACCGTACTGATGGCACACATAAAAAAGACATGTCATACAGGACTTGGATCATCAACGACCTCACAGCCACACCTGTCTTTGGGAGGTACATAGCACATTACAGAGTACTTTGCCATATTATGGTTCCTGCACTTTTCCCCAAACGTGTGACCTTACCCAGAGACAGGGTGTGGAAATTTCTCCCAATTCTGACCATGCTAAAAGGTTCTTCCGTTTTTTTTCGCCTTTCCATAGAGCTGTGGCGGTTGAGTTGCATGTATTATTCTGGGGTTGATTGGCATTTATCCAATAAACATCGTCCAACGTCATCGCTTATGCATCAGTCTTTGTTGCTTGTGACTGCAAGATTGGATATATGCTGGACTAGTAGTTATCGTCCATCTAGCGAGACGATAATGTAACCGCCTGCGTATCTCCTTGTATCATATAACTGCTAAGTTTGTCCGTGGAGATGGGACAGGAACCAGCGGTACTGTCAAGCCAAGTAGGAAACACTACCCTGTTATCCCTGCCAAGACCGAGAATGATGCATTACTCATCGAGAAATGGGGTTACATGTTGGTCATCCACTGGCATGACAAGTGGGATGTGCTGCAGGTGGTAATAGAAGATGTTCCTACACCTTTCTGCTATCACTTGTGAATGCATTCGTGTTGTTCAGACAGGTTGTTGGCATAACTGCTGCATCAAGGACACAGTGCTGCATTAATGCCTGACAGGGTCACCCAGGCAGGCTACCTCACATGTCACCGCATGGTGAACCTGGGCACCTGCAGGTTAAAAACTATCCAGGCAGTGCCATGTCTGCCTGAACTGTCAGTGATGGCAGCAGGTTTACAAGCAAATGCTCTACCACTGCAGTGAGTTAAAGGAGATTTCTTCAGTCACTGGTGTGTGGGAAAGTGTAAATAGTGTATAAACTTACTATATAAGAATTTGTTATCATCATCATCATCATCATCCGGACCTCCTTTCCCACCCTAGCACAAGGTGAGGAGTAGCAGTGTCCAGACAGCCCAAATTTGCCCAGTCCAATGGGCCACACTTCCATTCACTCATCATTAAAGCCCCAGGAATCCTGGCTCTTTCGGATACGCCAAAAACATTCACCACGTTCTGTAGCTTCACATAATCGTATCCGATAGAGTAAATCCGGACGCTGCCACGTTAAAAGGGGTGCCAAATCACCGATTATGCACTTCTCACAACATTCATTCAGCCAGCTCGATCTCTTGTCATGTCCCTAGCATCACCGACTTCCAAACCTCTTTTCCTCACACACTCATCCACCATATCTCTCCACTGTCTCCTTGGCCTACCTCGCCTCCTCCCTCCTACGAATGAGCTCAGATATACCTTTTTCACCACTCTGTTGTTATCCATTCTCTCCACATGACCATACCATCTCAGTACACTCTCTTCGAATCTGGTGTCCACCGACTTCCTGACTCCACATTTTTCACGAATCACATTATTTCGTATCCTATCCACCCTCTGTACTCCACATACATTCCTAAGCAGTCCCATCTCCATTGCTCTTACTCTGGACTTTTCATTTTCATGCCGCACCATAGTCTCACATCCATATGTTAAAGTTGGCACTAACACTCCTTCATGTAAGCCTCGTGCAGTTGCAACATTCAAGCCTGTTTCTTATGAAGGCCTTCATTGTACCAGAAACTTTTTTTACTTGTGTCACTCTACTTTCAACTTCTTTTGCACATTTTCCTCTCTTTTCTATCACTGTACCCAGGTATTTGTACTCTCTCAGCAATTCCAGTCTCTCTTCATTCACTTTAACATCGCACTGGGAGTCACCCTCTCTCTGAGTAACCATCACTTTACTCTTTTCTACATTTTCTCTCAAGGCATGACACTCGCAGACATCAGCAAAACTCTGCCCTACCCTACTAAGTTCTTGTCTGGTACTTGCACGCAGTACTGCATCATCAGCATACAACAAATTTGAGATATTCCATCCATCACCATTCATTAGTCATTACCAACGCCATCCATCTCTCCATTACTCGTGTTTTTATTTCTCTCATCATCCCATCCACATAAATATTGAACAACCATGGGACATCACACAACCTTGTCGTACGCCCACATCGATCGTGAACCATTCACTTAGATGCCCAGTTACCCTTACACATCATAAAAACTCCTGATGGCACCTAGCAGCTTACAATGTACACCGTACACGCGCAAAACTTTCCACAATCCTTCTCTGTCCACTTTGTCATATGCTTTTTCCAGATCCATGGATGCCATAAACACCTTATGGTCCTTCTCACAAGCCTTCTTTACTATCTGTCTCACTGCAAATATTTGATCCACACACCCTCTGCCACTGCTAAAGCCACCCTGTTCAAAACTCTTTAGGACTTCTGATATCTCTCTTTCTCTTTAATAATTCTTCCATATACCTTCCCTACCACACGCAATAAACTTATGCCACGATAATTCTTGAACTCACTCCGCTCATCTTTATTTTTGTACGGGGGTACAATCACAGCCTTTTTCCACTCTGCAGGCACAGTTTCACTCATCCATGCCTTCTTACATATCTCCAGCAAGCACTTCATTCCAATCTCTCCACAGCACTTAAGCATCTCCGCATACACCTCATCATCCCTAGCTGCTTTCTCATTTTTCAGTGGCTTCACAGCTCTCTTCACCTGTGCGAGTATCACGTCTCCTGGCAGTGCATTCCTTCTCTGCACACCCCCTAAACCAAGCATGTTTACAGTCACTCTTCCTCCTCTGTTCCCAGTCATCAGGCTTTCAAAATATTCTTTCCATCAGGTACTTACTTCATCCCAATGGGTTAATTATCTACCTACATCCTTCACACCATCACATTTCTTTCCACTTTCACTTCTACATTTCTGGACCACTTTCCAGAATAACTTCCTATTTTTAGAGTAGTTCGCATTCATTTTTCTTCCTAGATCCTCCTTTATCTCCTTCTTTTTCCTCTTCACTAATCTCTTTACATGCTTCTTGTTCTGAACATATTCAGTTCTTATTTCAACTGAACCCCTTCCTGTAACCACTTTAGCCACTTCTTCCTCTTTTCCTCCACCACTCTCTTAACCTCCTCATCCCACCATGCCGTACCTTTCATCTTTGTTGTTACTCTTGCCACACCACACATCTCTATAGCATTCCTAACGAAGCAGTCCCTATATGCATTCCACCGGCTGTCCAGATCCACTTCATTCCAATTCACTAATTCTATCTCCTCCTCGACTTTGATCCTGTAATCATGTGCCATTTCCTTGATCCTCAGCTTATCAACTTTCAGTCTTTCTCCCTGACTTCTTTTCTCCCTCCTGGTCCACCTTACTCCTCTCAGCGTGATCTTGCATACCACTATAATATGATCTGACAGAGCTCCACATCGTCCACTCACGTCCCTCGGATCAGCAACCATTCCCAATGACCTCTCTACGAGCATGTAATCAATCTGGCTTCTTTCAACACGATCCCCGTTCCCTCTATACCATATATACTTATGTGCATCTCGGTGTTTTAAATACGAGTTACAAATGCACAACCTCCTCTCCTGGCACATATCCTTTAGTCTCTTCCCATTATTATTTTCTCCTGATACTCCATAACAACTCGTTATGTCATCCTCAGGACCATTGCCTGCTCTTCAATTAATATCCCCCATTACGATCACTTTATAGTTCCTGGGCATTTCTTCCACTATTTCATCCAGCTCATCCCAAAACCTGTCTTTCACTCCCTCATTCCTGTCCTTACACGGTGCAAATGCTTCAATCACTACCACTTTCACCTTCTCAAACTTGAACTTGACATAGATACACCTCGAGCTTACACATTTGTAGTCTCTCATTCCACTCTGCCACACCTCCTTCATAAACAATGCAACTCCTTCCTTGCATCTTCCTCGCCCAGTCATCCCCAATCTTACACATTTCATTCCCTCCCACTCCTTCACTTCACACCCTATTATCTTCGTTTCACACAATGCCATTACGGCATATCTCGTACTCTTGAACACATTCACCACTTCCACCCTCTTTCTCTCGTCATTCACACCTCTCACATTCCACATGGCCACGCGAGTCTGCCCATTTGGTTGGGGCCCAGGGCAGGTATTGGTCTCTCCGAGGCTCTCTGAAGCGACTGCCATGACTAATTGATTTTGGATAAGGGAATCTGGGGGACACTTAACCCTGACAGAAACGCCGGTTATATGGTTACCACCCAGCGTAGTAAATGGTTTCCTGGGTACAAGAAACCATTCGGCTTGTCACTCAGTGTAGAGATCATATGGCATCTCTACACTGAGTGAGTGGATGATGGGCCCCCCAACCTACCATATAAAGAGTTTATAATAAAAAATAAAAAAAAAATGTATGTATGGGTTTAAGAAAACACTCAGATTACAGTGCTAGTGAACATTCAGTACAACTGCAAATATGTGTTTTGGTAATACATTGCAATATACATGCAAACTGGATTTGTTGTGATAGTGAACTAGAAATTACCTTGTGCTATTCCTCTAGGTCACTAAGAAATCGCCCTAGCAAGTTAATTTACCAAGGAAGAATTTAGAATGTAAGAAAAAGAACTGGTGTAAGGAAATGATCTCAGGATATGGTGCATGAACTCGCAGTAGAAGTGCCAGAAATAAAGAAATTATTTTCAGGTTATAGTGGAAATGAACTTGCATTACAAGTGCAAATATGTGCTACGGTAATATAGTGTAATATTAGTGCAAACTGGTTTTGTTTTGATACTTTTTATTTATTTCTGCACATGCGCAACCTTTCCTTTATTTTAATCTCTGCTGAACACCACCTCCCTCCCTCAAAACCTCATCCTCTGCCAAGTACTGAGACTCAGCTGTCTAAGGCGACTTAAAGCAAACCCTTCTCTGTATCCTCCTACTTTCTGTATACTCACTTTACAGAAAAAAGTCGCTGTTGTGTAGATGTACATAATCAACATACCGTGCACCCATGTTCCTGTACTTCAGTCTTCTGAATTCTCTAGTCTCTAGGTTCCTCTATCCTACCATTCTCTGACTAAGTATATCTGCACCGTTTGTTATCTGCTACTTCTGCTGATGATGACAGATTCTTTGACAATTTTAATAATAAAATGGAACATCCTGTCAGTTTCTTCTTTCCCTGAAGTCTCCATTCTAGGTGATTTCAGTGTTCACCACCACCTTAGGCTCTCCTCTCCTGTCACTGATCCACGTACAAGGCTACATCTTTTCCATCCTTAATGTCCAAGAGCAGCTTGGACAGCACCCGACCTATATTGCTAACAGTCTTGTAGAGAGTCCCAGCATACCTGACCAGTTCCTTGCATCTAATCCTTCTGCTTATGCTGTTAATGTTTTCTTTTCATTGGGGTCCTCTGACTGTAGTCTTATTACCTTAACTGTCCTGTCACCTCAGTAAGGCCTGTGAACCATCCCAATAAGCGGTGACTTTGGCATTTTGGAGTTGCTGATTGGGAGGACCTCAGACAGCACATATTTTTTATTCCCTGGAATGATTATTGCTTCCATGGCCGAGAATCATCTGAATGTGCCTCTCGCATTACAGAGGTTATTCTCTCAGGTATGGAATCATACATTTCTCTCTTTTATCCTGTGACTAATGAATTAAAAAAACAATCTTTAATTATGCTTGTTCAAATGCCATCCACATCAAGGAGAGGGCCTTCAAAAAGGTACTGGAGCCAGCTCTTCCTTGAATTTCCTCTCTTTTACGTTGCTGGCTGGAATCGTGTTAAGTCCGTCCATCACTCTGCTAAATATAATTTCAGTCGTACTAACTCAAATTCCTCCTGCTCCTTCTGATGCTTGACAAATACGTTTCTAACAGCTTTACTTAGTTATCCTTTCCTCCTATTTCCCAATCTGACGACTCTGCAACTGTTTCTTCTACGGTAAAGCAGAATCTTTGCTCAGAATTTCTCCTTCATTTCCACCTCAGACGATTCTGGGGCTGTTCCTCTATCACTTCCTCCCTCTTACTTCCTCATGGCTGACATTAAAATTTCTTCAGTTGATGTGTCTTTTGCCATCATTGGCGTTAATGCTGACAAGGCATATGGGCCGGATGGGGTGCTGATGGGATCCCTCCAGTTGTCCTCAAGTGCTGTTCTTCTGTGCTTATTTCCTGCCTAGGTAAACTCTGTTCCGTTTGTCTCTCAACTTATACCTTTCCTCCTTGCTGGAAGTTTCCTGTTATGGAAGGTTGATCATTTTCAGCCCTCTAACTGTCGTCCTATCATTTTAATGCAAGGAGGAAGCAACAAAAGGCCAGGAGCCTGTGTTTTTCTCCCTCCAAGGAAAAAATAAACACAAGATAAGAGAGCCAAATTCAAGACTGTTCCTTTTGAGGTCCCTGGACACACTGCGTTTGAAAGGCTGGAGATCATAGGCAGTAGGAAGTACAGACAGAAGGAGACAGTTCCAGAGGTGACCTGCTGCATATATGAAACACCGGGAGTAACGGTTAACTCATCCATTAGAGATTTGGACAGAAAAGGGATGAGATTTTGTTGTTAGACGGATGCTGTGCACACGCCATAGTGGAGGAGGGGTGACCATTGAAGTAGTGACTGAAAAGAGATAAAGATGTAACAGTACAGCGAAGATACAGAGGTTGAAGGGAGCTAGTAACAGGAGGAGAGCTGATGAGACAAAAAGCTTTTGACTCCACCTTGTTGAGAAGAGCTGTATATGAGGAGCCTGACCACACATAAGAGTTGTACTCTACACAGGGGTGAATCAAATCCATGTATGAAGTCAACAACTATGCAGGGGTAAAGAAGACACGGAGTCGGCTTCACTGCCATACTAGCAAGATGTCCTCCTGGTCCGTTCTGAGAATACCCACAGCTGAGTGCCTTGTTTCAGTGTTTTGTGTGTGTGATTACAACAGTGTGATAGTCCTGAGTTTGGATAAGTGATGTGACTGATTCTCTGGTCGCTAAGTGTAGTTTGGGAAGTGTAATTACGGTTTGTTCAAAGTCTGTGAGTATTTTTGGTGGATGGGTGTTTGATTAGCTTTGTTTAATAGACGGTATTGAATATGAGACTCAGTTTATTTCTGTGAATCTCTGTGACTGAGTGTAGAGTGCTTTGGACGGTGATCTGCACTGCTGTAAGGTAAGAAAAAACAATTTATACAATATAAATAGTTATGTTTTATCTTGGCACCCCTTGCTGAGGGGGGTCACCTTGACGTGGTGGCAGGGCTTGAAGCGCAGCTGGTAGTGCCACCTACTTTGGAGGCACGCCTACCTTTGTAGGGTTCGGTATTTGTCGGCCTCGTGGACCAAGCACCCCCCTACATCACTGGTGAAGGAGGCCTGCTGGTGATGTTAGTCCCTGCCCATTTGCCATCTAGGGTGGGACTGTTGCCTCCCCACGTGTTTGCCGTGCGTGGCGTCCCGTAATGCTGGGAGACAGGAGTCCTGGGGGTTGGGTGATGCCTGGTGGCTACTATCATCCTGGAGTCACCCTTGTCTGGGTCCCCCAGTGGTTACCTGTTCCTCTGCTACCCCTGGGGTCGTCAGTGGTTCTGTCCATGACATATGGCCTCCCCCTGTTGGGCTCCATGGTGGGTGGGGGGGTGGGGGAATGAAGTTCTTGTGGGTTGTTTATGGAGGTTATTAAAAACAAAACTCCTGTTGACAACAAGGCATCTGTCCCTGGCCATCCTTCGGACTCCACCTTACTTATTGCCACTCTGGAGCCTTTCCAGGCCCATGGTGATTATCCTCCACTGCCCCAGCGATCACATGGGACTGGGAGGCAGTCGCGTCGGGTTGGTGGAACTCTGGGGCAGGGCATAAAAGAGTCTGTGCCTGAGGTGTATAGTAAATATCTGGTACTGAAATCCTCTGAGGGGAAGTCAGTGCTAGATATTGATATTTTTGATCTGCTCCGAGCCATAGTTTCTACATGTGGGGGGGAACCTAAAATCTCAACACAGGGAGACGGAAGCATCCTGGTTGAGGTGTCCTCCCCAGAAGAGAGTACCCGTCTAATGGTTTTAAAGTCTGTCACAGGTTCTAATATTTGCTGTGTACCACATGCTACTTTTAATAGCTGTAGGGGAGTCATATTTTCCCGAGACCTATTCAGAAATTCAGAGGCGCGGTTGTTGGAGGAACTGCAGTTGTCAGGTATTATCAAAGTTGAGCGTCTGCAGAAGAAAATAGATGGTGTCCTGACCCCCACTCCGACTTTGTTCCTGACCTTGAACAGATTGACTTTGCCTGCATCAGTGAAACTCGCCTGGCTATCTGTTCCAGTAAAGCCGTATGTGCTGATCCCAAAGCGGTGTTTCCACTGTCAAGGTTATGGCCACGTTAGCCGCTTTTGCCGCCGTGCACAGGCTGGCCTTCCCGCTGTATGTGTCTCTTGTGGCGGACCAAGTCATACCAGTGACTGTCCAGGGCCCCTTAACCCGCCCCATCCCGACGTTTTGTGGGCAGTGGTAAGCCCCAGTCCCGACATTTTTGGACCTTTTTTTTTTTTTTGGCTGAAACATCCGCTTTTGGTGAGAAACATCAAAAATTCATAAAGAAATCGCTCACCTGAAGTTTAAAATACTCGATCCAGGTACGAGTACCTTCTGACCTGACTGGGTTTTCTAACAGGCTGGCACCAAAGAAAACGAGTTCTATGGGAGGGTAACTATTTTATCCACTCATAAACAGTATTTATTTATTTACTTGCTACAAATTTATATGTAGTACAAGAGTATATTGGTTTTCAAACAGTAATATGGGCATTATAAGCATTGTTTCACTCACTAACTCATCACCATTCATGACCTTCTTTTTTCCAACATTACCTGATCATCATTTCTGACTGTTTCTTCCTCTAATGCTATGTAAACTTTGTCCTCCACATTGTCATCGATTGGGGAATCACTCTGGTCCTGAATGTCTTTATTGGCCAGGTCACTGGTAACAGGTGAATTGCTGAGACAATGGCGTGCAGGGGGGGGGAGAGGTTATGCGGTATAAGGCATTGTCCCTGCTTGGCATCTTGTAGAGGAATAGAGGAAGGTGTCCTGTGTATATGTGCCAAAAATCACTCGCGAAATCACTCGCGAAAATTGAAAATTGTGCAAATTAGGGACCTTGCAATCTTGCCGCGTTAATTCACGTCGCCGGGACATGAGTGCACATCATGTGCAGACGTTAATTCACGTCGCCGGGACGGCACGGGTTAAATGCTATCACTGTGGGGGTCCTCATGCTGTAAATTCTAAAAACTGCCCATGCTACTGCCTAGAAAAGGAAATTTTGTCTATTAGAACAACTGAGAGGGTTTCGTTTTCTGAAACTAAGAAGTAAGCCCAAACTCACTTTTTCCAGCCCAGAGTTAAGCTGCTGTCCTTGCTGGAGTGTCGGTGAGCCGCCCTGTATCTCACAGGCAGCCTCAACGTATTCCAGTAATCACTCCTTCAACTCGTGATCTGGAGGATGCTGTCCCCATGGTTGGTGCTGTTGGTGAGAGTGAAGTTTGCCTGACCGCTGCCCCGACTGCTTCCGCCTCCACTGCCGTGGCTGACAACTTTCATACTTATGTGGTGGTGGCAGAAGTCCATGTTGACCAGACTCCTTCTCCTGTCTTACCCAGTATGACTGAGGCTCCATCTGTACCTGGCAAACGTCACCGTTGTTCGTCAGAGTCCTCTGAGGATGAAGACCAGCCACCTAAGGTCTCTGTTGTTGACCCTTGTGTCGACCCCTCTCCTGTTTCCTCTGCCCCACAGGCTGAGGAATCTAGCCAGGTGACAGCTGAAGCTGATGGTTCACCGCTGGTCCAGTCCCCACCTGGGGATGTTGTTGTCCTCCTTAAATGATTCGAGTCCTGTGGACTCTACTTCCGCTCCTGGGGCTTCTGGTGGAGGCACTGGCCGTCCTACACCTCCAAAGGCTGCCCCCAAGCCACCTTCAAAACAAACTGGTATGCCCACTCCAAAAAAGAGTGTTGTAAAACTTACTTCCCCATCTTCACGTTTGTCTTCAGATATTAGACAGAGGGTGCGGTTTTCTGGTGCTGGGCAGGCTCCTGTGAAGGGTCTTCATAAGCATCAATCCAAACCTGTTCACTTGTCAGGTGTACAGTCCCGCACTTAATCTTCATTCCTCCATTATAGGTTCCATCATCCAGTGGAACTGTTGGGGTTTACTTGCCAGCTATGAGGAATTGTGTCATCTTGTTTCTCAATTTACTCCTCTGTGCATGTGCATCCAGGAGACCATGGTGGGTGATACTGTTCCTTCCGGTCCTTCTGGCTACCATGCCTTTTATTCTGATCCTGTGCCTGGCCAAGGTCATTATGGAGGTGCTGCTATCTTCCTTTCCAAGGATATTCCATACAGTCATCTGGACATCTCCACTCCCCTGCAGGCTGTCGCTGTTCGGATGTTTTTATGTCGACAATAT
Organism: Coenobita brevimanus; assembly: GCF_032717465.1. Lineage (NCBI taxonomy): Eukaryota > Metazoa > Arthropoda > Malacostraca > Decapoda > Coenobitidae > Coenobita > Coenobita brevimanus. Next base: position 6,583,707 of record NC_136985.1, on the reverse strand, counting down.
ACAGTCTGCAGTCTTTATCTTCCTCCTAGTGCTACTGTTGAAAGGGCGGATCTGGAACGCCTTATTCATGACCTTCCTTCTCCCTTTCTGTTACTAGGATATATGAATGGTCACCATCCGCTATGGGGAAATAGTGAGGCCAACCCTAGGGGTGTAATGCTGGTATCTTTAGTGGAAGATGAGGAGCTAGACATTTTCAATACCAATAAAATGACTTATTTCCATAGTCTGGAACTTTTACTGCCATTGATTAGTCTTTATGATCAGCTGATGTTTTAGATTTTACCTGGGATGTGTTGCCAGACCTGTATGGCAGCGACCATTTTCCGTTACTTTTAACTGCTAGTGCTGGTGGACCTCAGCCACGTCTTCCTCGCTGGCTTCTGGGTAAGGCTGACTGGCCACATTTCAGGGAATTAAGTTCCATTTCCCTTTCTGTCAACGAGTTTGGCTGTCTTACTGAGGCTGTCATATTTCAATACTGTGTTGCACTCAGCAGCCCTGTTATCTATTCCAAAAGCGAAGGATCAGTTTCCCAAACGTCCAATTACTTGGTGAACTCTGAGTGCAGTTCCGTAGTGAGAGCCAAATGAGTCGCCTTCTCTCAACTTCGTCGTCACCGTGCAGATCCTCAGTATTTGATGGCTTATCAGAGGGCACGAGCTCATAACAGGCGGATTTTAAAGGAGGCTCGGCATTCATCCTGGAAGGGTTATGTTTCCTCCATCAGTTCGAGGACTTCCATCACCCAGGTGTGGAACTGGGTAAGGAAAATTTCAGGAAAATTTACTGTTCCCTCCCCTCCTGTTTTATCTGCAGCAGGTGGAACTGTGGCTGATCCATTTGCTGTTGCAGAGTTGGTTGCTGATCATTTTGCCAGTGTGTCAAAGAAGGATGCAGATACAACTTCGGCTTGCTACCGTCGGCGCCTAGAGTCTCGTGGTCTCAGTTTTGCCTCTGCTGGAGGAGAGCCTTACAATGTTCCAATTTCAATTTCTGAACTCCAGGCGGCTCTGTCGCGGTGCCATGATTCCTCTCCTGGTTATGATGATATTCCTTATGTCTTTTTACGCCACTTGTCTGATGAGTCCCTGTTGTTTTTGCTTTCACTGTTTAATAAGATCTGGTGTTCTGGGGAGTTCCCGGCTTGTTGGGAGGTTGCTGTAGTTATCCCCATCCCCATACCAGGTAAGGACCACCTACAGGCAACGAATTATCGGCCTATTTCTTTGACGTCTTGTATATGTAAAGTTTTGGGAAAGATGGTCAATGTTAGGCTTGTGTGGTTTTTAGAGAGAGGTGATTTCTTATCCCCTGCCCAGTATGGTTTTCGAAAAATGCGATCTACCTCTGATGCACTACTGTCCTTGGAATATTCTGTCACTGAGGCTTTCTCCACTAACCAACACCAGGTCACGGTCTTCTTCGATCTGGAGAAGGTGTATGGCACTGCCTGGCATCATTGTATTTTACTCTCTCTTCATGAGTTTGGTCTTTGTGGATGCTTACCTATTTTTATTCAACCGTTTTTATCTAACCGAATTTTAAGGGTGCGAGTGGGAGGAGTGCTTTCTACTGCCCGAGCACTAGAAGATGGAGTACCACAAGGGAGTATCCTTAGCGTTACTCTGTTTGCTGTAGCCATTAACAATGTCATTAATGTACTTCCTGACGGTGTAGGAGGATCACTGTATGTCGATGACCTCTCGATTTCCTTCACCACGTCTAGAATGTCTCTGATAGACAGGATGTTCCAGCTGGCTCTCAGTCGAATTTCTGACTGGGCAGAAACTCGCAGTTTCCATTTTTCTTCAACAAAGACAATGGCTATGCATTTTTGTCGTCTTTGAGGGGTTCACCCTGACCCTGACTTGTATCTCTATGGTAGGAGAATATCCTGTCTGGAAGAGACACGGTTTCTGGGTCTTCTGTTTGATAGACGACTAACCTGGGTCCCTCATCTTTGTTCCGTTAAGGTGGCTTGTCTTAAAGTTTTGAGTCCTTTAAAGGTTTTAGCTCATACCTCTTGGGGTGCTGACCGTCAGACCCTCCTTCTCTTGCATAGGTCTCTTATCCTTCCTAAACTTGAATATGGGTGTGAGGCCTACTCCTCTGCAACAGATGCCCTTCTCCTGTTGTTAAAGTCTGTGCATCATGATGGTGTGTGTCTGGCAACTGAGGCATTCAGATCATCCCCAGTTCCAAGTTTGTTGGTGGATGCTGGTGTACTCCCCTTGGATCTGCGACGCCAGTTGCTAATGATGAGGTGTTGGTATCATCTTCACCGCATTCCAGACTCAATTTCTTGTGCCATCGTCTCCCAGGATTCCCGATCTTCTGTTTTTGACACCCGTCCTAATTTCCCAAAGCCATTTGGTTACAGGGTCCAGTCTGTTATGTTAGCCCTCTCTGTTCCGAAACTGGCAATTTGTCCACATCGGATACCAAGGGTGGGTTCTTGGCTGCTCCCTCGTGTAACATTCTGTAGGTCTGTTGTTGAAAAAAAGGGCTCACTTTCCTCTCAGGTGTCCCTCTCTCTCTTTTTAGAACATGCCTCCATTCATGAGGGTTCTGTCCCCGTCTATACTGACGGGTCTAAGACTGATACTGGAGTAGGATTTGGTGTTGTCTTCCCGTCCTTTAGTAGGGGCGGTAGCCTTCCCGGCATTACTTCAGTGTATACAGTGGAACTGACTGCAATTTTATATGCTGTTAAAATTATTTTTTACTCTCCTCCAGTCCTTTTTTTGTGATTTTTAGTGATTCGCGTAGTGCTTTGTCTACACTGGAGTCTTTTAATGCATCCCATCCGTTGGTTTTACCAATTTTAGAGTGGCTTTTTCTTCTTGGCCGTCGTGGCCGCAGTGTAGACTTCTGTTGGGTACCCGCACATGTTGGTGTAGTGGGCAATGAGAGGGCAGATACTTTAGCTAAAGCTCCGTCTTCTCAACAGCCCCCAACCGACTACCCATTTCCTGCTTCTGATGCAACACCTTAATTGCGGTATGCAATTCGTACTTGTTCGCAGAGAAAGTGGGATGTTGTTTCTCACAATAAACTAAAAGAAATCATTCAGAGAGTGGTTGTGCCAAGGGTTCTTCCCTCTATGTCTCGGCAGTTGGAGGTGGCTCTTGCTAGGCTTTGCATTGGGCATTCGCGGCTTACACATGGGTTCCTGATGAATCTCAAGTGTACTGTGATGACTGCCTTGTTACCCTTACTGTCCGTCACTTGCTGGTTGAGTGTCCGAGTCTGGGGGACCTGCGTCAAAGATTCCTCCATAGGCATATGGGGGCAGATGGTGTCTACTGTTTGTCTTCGATGCTTGGTGAAGCCTCTAGCGATTTTAGTGATGTTTTTAGTTTTCTTCAGGAGGCGGGCTTCCTTTCACTTTTATAAGTAATTGATATTTTATAAACTATTCTTTTATTATTTTCTGTGTTTTATTTCTACGAGCAGATATTAACTTTAATATGAATATGCACTTTTTATTTTGCTGTGTCTTTTTAATTTGTTGCCCGGCGGCATATGACCCTGGCAGTTGCGCCGCCAGATTTTAATTATTTGCAATCAATCAATTACCTTGGCACCGTCTCTTTGTCCCTGATACACAGTTACTTCAGCCGTTTCCTGGCAGAGGGCCGGACGAGTTACCCTCGGAAAACAATAAGAATTTGCACTTTGTATATGTATTTTTGGTCTCAGAAATAATTTAGTATTAATGGATTAAGATAGCATTCTTTACCAGTGATCCATTATTTCATCATTATAAACAATTAGTAAAACAAGGGATCACGGCAGCGTTTGTTTACATTTTCGACACAAGGCAAGACTTGCTGTTATTGCCCAACAATTTTTTCTTTCTACTTGCACTAATTTTTACAGTGAAATATCTCTCCCATTTCTTTACAGGTAACCGTGTTGTGACTTTATTGTTATATTTCAGATTGTAGTATAATTTTATTTCTCCATTCCAGGTAACAGTTAGCTCTCCTTTCTCTGGAATAGATTACTGATAAATACTCTGCAGGTACACTCGGGGAAAGATTCGCCTGATTCACCCGCCGACACGTGAATCTGAGACAAGTGATACTGAAGCAGGTGCCAAGTTCTCACCTACATGGTAACAGTGAATGAGGAGAGGAGGCGTCGGGGCGGGGTGGGTGGAGGAGGGTTTGGGACGCTGACATCACAGTATCAGTGACCAGTCATAATGCTTGTGATGTACGGTCATAGTGCAAAAATTATAAAGATTTTATGTAGTCCCATGTAAACGTCATCTACGTGTGAACATTTGCTGAAAGTATAAAGTTAAGACTCATCATCATATTCAAGGGTATTGTGAGTATTACATAGCATGTCGTTTTAGCTTGTGTCTGCATAGTTTCATTAAGGACATGTTACACAGGGAAAGCTAAATTGATTATAAAATCGGTTTTAGTGTATATCTGTAGTATATATCAGTGGTATTAGATATAATTTCCATTAAGCATTATTTTCGAAATGAAAGTCAAGATGAATATATTTAGATGGTAAAGCTGTGCTATATTATTATATCAGATGGAACCAAAGGACATAAGACTGTTAAACAAATTCAACATAACCCTTCCCCCTCCTTCCAACCCCTCTCCTCCTCACTCACGAGAGTACGGCAGCTGCTTCAGTGTCACATGTCTCAGATTCACGTGTCAGCGCGTGTATCAGGTGAATCTTTCCCCGAGTGTACATTGCTAACCAGCAAGGTAGTCATTTCTGTAGTTTTAAACAGCAAGACACCCACCAGTGAGACCTTCACCTGTAACAATTACATAAAATGTAATTGTTTTACAAACAGATTTTTATAAAGTATCAGATTATTGTTCCAGTATCTCTTCCAGGTGCTAATCAGCAATATCTGATTCTGTTTCTCTTTTAAGTCTTCACAATAACTTTGAATTTCAGAATGCCTTGGAACATTATCTGCGTAGCCTGTTCCGGTAGTTTCACTGGATCCATTTATACAGACCGTTCCTTTGTTTGCAGGATGTGCGAACTATATCAGAGCTTGGAAGACAAGCTGACCGAAGCCACAAATAAAATTAACAGCCTGACCCATAAAGTTGATGTGCTGGAGGAGTTCATTGTCAGCAACATTGGATATACTGTGGAGGATAGCCCCAATGCTCAGCCAACCGCTGTCCAGGGGTGTGGGGCAGAGCACAGCACCACACACACGTCTGTTTCATACGCTGCTGTGGGATTCTCAAGCCAGATGGAGAAGGTGGACGGAGTATGAAGACAACAACTGAAAGACACACCCTCGCTTCATACACTGCTGTGCTGAACCAGAAAAATGGCTGCTAAAGTTGTGGGCCAGGTGTGTTGGTTCCACGTACGGAAGGGGTTTGGCTTCTTGACTCGCCGGGACACGGGGACGACATTTTTATACATCGTTCGTCCATAGTGGCCCCCAACCCTTCCCACCCTGTGCCTTCGGTTGAGGCTGGTGAGGTTGTGGATTTCGTCGTGGTGGCGGGAGATAAGGGTCCTGCGGCTGCCTCCGTCACTGGCCCTGCTGGCCAGGCGGTGCGGGGCTCTCACCACGCCCTCCCCCGTCGTCGGCGCCGTCGTCAGCCTCGGTCTCCCTCTGCTGCTTCTGCTTCTGCCTCTGCCTCTTCTGCTTCCACCCTAGTCACCATGTGCGTGGAGGTTGCTAAGGCTTTCTCGGGGGGTGATATGGCAGTTCTCGCCCAGCGCCTGCCCGCCATCTTCCAGGCAAATGGGCTTCCTGCCATACTCATCCCAGAGTCTTTCTCCTCCCCACCTGTGGTGCGGAAGAGGCCTTGGAGGAGGGTCCCTCGTCGTCCTTCGGGGCATCCTGTGACCTCCACCAGCTTGGTCCCGAGGGTGCTGCAGCTGCAGCCCTCAACTCCACCTACAAGGCTCCAGCTGGCCGGACGTTCAGTCTCTCGCCAGTCTGCCCCACCGCCACTACCCGTGGTACCTATGGAGGTTGGGGATGCGGCGCTGCCTTCCCCACCTAAGGCTGCTGTTTCTGATGCCCTTGTCTCCCCTGCTCCTACCGTGGTACACGACGAGGTGGAGTCTGCTCCACCTATGGGGCTGGCTCCAGTGGATTGGAAGCCTTCTGGTCCAGTTCATCACCTCACCTGGGCAGACTTTGCTGCCCTTAATGAGTCGGAAATGGACTCCGTGTAACGCCATCTTCACCCGTACGAGGACTCTGCCCCTGTGACTCCAGATGAGAAAGACTTTTCCAAGGGGGATTTCTGGTGGGCTATGCTCTCCTTCACCGAGCTGCGCCGGGGATCCCTCCAGACCATCAAGGACCCTGACGAGGTGAAAATCCTCAACCATATCCTCCAGGGGGTGCAGTCTGTCTCTACGTCCGACTCCGCCTCGGCCACCAGCTCGGTTTAACTTACATCCTGTGCCCTTCTTCCTGCCATGTTTACGTCCTGTGCCCTTCTTCCTGCCTCGTTCGCCATTGTGTCTTAGAGTGACTGTTTTCAATCATTTTGGACTTTTTAAAAATTTTGTTGTGAATAATAGATTGTTTGGCCTAATACCCAAAATAATGGGTGATGGCCTTAAAAAAAAAAAAAAAAAAAAAAAAACAAGCTGTCCAGGCTGACCATCATCCTCCTGCTGTGGTTACTTCCCCACCATACAGAATGAGTTCCAGCCAGTGCAGAATGGTGCCAGGTTTGTGAGAAAAAGGAGAATCAATCCCAAAACCACATATAACAAATTTCAGATTCTCGCAGAAGTAAAGGAAGAGGCCCACGAGGCACGGGTTGTGGAGGACTCCATCATCTGTGGTCAGTTGGTGGAACTTTGCAGCCGGGCACCCTCTAAACAAAAGCGTTTTTGTATTCCAGGTGCAGGAGTAGATGACGTAACAGAGGCTGTTGATGACGTTTTTGAGAATGCAGAAAATGACAACCTTGTTATCATTCATACAGGTACCAATGATGTCATATGAACCTGATCAGAGGAGCTGATGGAGAAGTACAGAAAGATGATTTGACGCTATGAGGAGAAAACTAACCATATTTTAATTTCAGGCATACTCCCAAGGATTAATGCAGGGAATGCCTTCATCAGTAGAGCATTTAGTATAAATAACAGAGTCAAGTCACTTTGACCACAGGAAGCTGAGTTCATCGACACGTGGAACCAGTTTTATGAGCAGCGAACACTATTTGCGAACGATGGACTACACTTGAATGCCGTTGGTTCTGCCCGTCTCGGTCGTTTGCTTAGTGATGCCGTTAGTTTTTCTGGAGAAAAAAAACAAGCATCACGGGAGGCAAGCGTAGATGTCATACGATCTGATAAATCAATAAATAATGGAAGCTCCCCACATCGGAAAGGAAAATACATTAAAGCAATCCTTGTAAATGCGCATAATCTACATAGTAAATTTTCTGATTTAGAGGCCCTTGTCTTTACTGAAGATTATGATGTAATTGGTGAAACAGAATCGTGGCTAAATACTGATCAGAGAGATTTTTTAGCAGAGTTTAATTTACCAGGCTATCACATTTTCAGCAGCGAAAGGATGAATCAAGCAGGGGGAGGAGTGTATTATATATTAAATCAAGATTTCATCCAGTCAAAATTACCAAGCCATGTATTGAAAACATTGACACTATTTATATTCAGCTTAGAAATGAGTCTTGTCATAAAATCACTCTTGTGTTAATTTATCGTCCACCCGGTCAGCCACTCAACATCGCTAATGAAATCTACAATCAAATTGCCGAAATATCTTGTATGCAAAGCACTGTAATATTTGGTGACTTTAATTTACCAGTTCCAAAACAGGGAGAAGCCTTATCCTCACACACAGGGTTAGACCTATATACAAACTTGCAGGAAAGTTCTTTGTATCAATTTGTAAATTATCCAACACGTGGAGTTAACATCCTAGATCTTGTCTTAACCACATCAGAAAATGTAGTGGGTAATGTTATTGTAGAAGAATTTAGTACTAGTGATCATCGCATAGTTACATTTAACTTTAAATTAAGTGAAGACAGTGTCAAGGCCAATTGTGAGAAAGTGCCCGACTTTAAGAAAGCAAATTTTAAGAAATTAAAGGAAATTGCAGGTACAGGTGACTGGCATCCCATTGTCGAAGCTTTAGATATCAATGATGCATGGAATTTTTTTTTTACAGAACCTCTGAACAGTACCGACAGGTTACGTACTCCAGTGCGCAACGGAAGGCCTGCCAAAAATTCTAAACCCAAATAATGGAACTTCGACATTAAACATTGTCTAGAAGCAAAAAAATTTGCGAATAAGAATTATAATACCACAATGAGTTACAGTGATAAAAATTAATACGATGCCCTACGGTGAAAAGCCAAAAAATTAATTAAACTCAGTAAGAAAAACCTTGAGAAACATATTGCAAGTATCAGTAAATCAAATCCCAAAGAATTTTTCAGTTACATAAGAAGCAAAGAGGTAATAACTCTATCAATAGGTCCCTTAATCACAGAAAACGGAGAGTATACTCATGATGAAACTATGATGGCGAAAATTCTTAATACTTTCTTTACGTCAGTATTTACAACAGAAAATATACATACAATTCCTGCTGTTTCAAATCCTACAGAAGAGGGCAACATCATCACTGACATTACAGTTAACGATCACAACGTACTGCATGCAATAAACATATTAAAAGAGAATAAAGCACCAGGACCAGACAAAATATCACCGCATATATTGAAGGAACTACAGAATGAAATATCAAAGCCTTTATCTGAACTTTTTAACTTATCACTTAAGAGCAGTAAGGTGCCACAAGAATGGAAGCTTGCTAACATAACCCCAATATTCAAAAAGGGCAGCAGAGCCCAACCAGAAAACTACCACCCACTTAGTTTAACATCGGTGGTTTGCAAATTACTTGAAACTATTATCAGAGACAAGTTTGTGAAACACTTAGAAACAATCTCATAAAAGATTCGCAACATGGTTTTCGTAATAATCACTCCTGCCTCACGAATCTGCTGGACTTTTTCAACGATTTACTGAACATGTACGAGACTAAATCTGTTGATGTGGTCTACCTCGATTTTCAAAAGGCTTTTGACAAAGTTCCACGCAAAAGACTCTTTCAGAAGCTAAAGGCAGATGGTCTCAGTGGCAGCTTTCTCGGGTGGGTAGAAGATTGGCTCACCGGATGAAAGCAAAGAGTTGTAATAAATGGAAAAAAGTCAGACTGGATAAACGTTACAAGTGGAGTGCTGCAGGGTTCAGTGTTAGGTCCTATTCTTTTCTTAACCCATTGGATCCCAGGGGTGCTGGGCTAGGCATGGCACTGGGTGGGTACAAAGCATACCACCCTTCGCCTATCGGCTCATATTCGCGAAGCTCATAGGTCCCTACCCGGGCGTTCCCTACTTTATAAATCCTTGAAAAATCCCAGTTCTTTCCGGTACTCCGGACACTGGGCTCCAATGGGTTAACATATGTAATTGATATTAATGAAGGATTGTGTTGTAAGATTTCAAAATTTGCTAATTACACTAAAGTAGGTAACAGAGCAGATACAGCACTGCAAAAGCAAGCAATTCAGAGAGATCTTGATCAACTGTTTAACTGGGCCCAAGTCTGGCAAATGGATTTCAATATTAATAAATGCAAAGTACTTAACATTGGCAGTAAAAATGTAAGAGCAGGTTATAGCATGAATAATGTCCAACTTGATAGGGTAAACCATGAAAAAGACTTAGGAGTTATAGGCTGATAACAAACTATTTGAAACCAAGCAAACAATGTACAGAAGCTGTGAAAGAAGCCAATAAATTGATCGGATTCATAGGCAGAGCATTTGAATATAAATCAGATAATATTGTCCTCACTTTGTATAATTCTTTAGTATGCCCGCACTTGGAGTATTGCGTTCAGTTTTGGTCACCGTATTATTAAAAGGATATGGAAAAGCTTGAAAGAGTGCAGCCAATGATGACAAAGATGATACCTAGATTGAGAAATAAACCATATGGGGAACGTTTAGAAGCCCTGAATCTCTTTACCCTAACAAAACGGAGGATATGAGGTGATTCAATTCAAGTATTGAAGATATTCAAAGGACATGATAACATGGCTGTCAATAAATACTTCACAGCTGATCACTCGAATTATACTAGAGACAATGGGCATAAAATGATTGGCAAATGATTCCAGTCGCATAAAGTTAAGCATTTCTTCTTCAATAGAGTTGTAAATATATGGAATAAATTGCTCTCCAATGTAGTACATTGTAGTACAGTACAAACCTTTAAAGGTCGCCTGGATAAGTATTTGTCGTCTAACCCCCAGCTTAATATGTTTACTCCTGAATAAAACATTTGTGTATGTATATTTTTTTTATTATTTTATTTTATTTTTCTTTAGAGCCTGGATCAATTTATTAACCCGCGCCATCTTGGCGACGTGAATTAACATCCGCACATGCTGTGCACTCATGTCCCGGCGACGTGAATTAACGCGGCAACATTGCAAGTTGCATAATTTTCACATTTTTCAAAATTCGCGCCTGATTTTTGTTTCACCCTCCTACGCAAGTCTCACCTACTCGCCGCCAGGCGGATAATCCCCTAGACCCAGATTAACCCCACCTGACCCTGTGATTGTCCACTTACCTGTCAGCAGTCACCCAGGTCAGACATGGCGCGTCATGGGCTGTCAGACGAGGAGATACAAGTCGCCCTGGATACCTTTACAGGGCATAGTGATTCCCCACTGGACGACGACACCCTCAATGTCGATTACGTGCAGCCTGAGGAGGTTACCAGCAGCAGTGATGAGGAGGTCCCTTCCCCAAGGAAGGTCAAATATATAACATATAGGAGGGCAGGGGACGGCCAGCCTGCACCACGTGCTGCATCTAGGCAGCAACACATACCATCAGATGAGGACGAGGACGAGGAAGAGGAAGCAGTACATGGTGGCGTATTTTCCTGGCTGGGGAAGGAAAAGATATCGCCTCGTGGGACTGGGACAGACGTCACATCGTGACTGTTCCACAGGTATGTTCCTTCTATGTGTTCTGTGGCAGGAAGTAGTGGTGTGGGGATGGTTAGGGCAGCAGAAAGTGAAAGTGTTGGGGTGGGAGAGCGCAGACAGATTCGTGAAAGCGAGAGTGGTGTGGGGGAGGCAACACGTCCACGTGGTGTTCGTATTAGGCGTGGTGTGGGTTAGCAGAAGGTGAAAGCACTTGTCTAACATGTAAAGGGGTAATATGTTATATTGGAAGTATTATAAAAGAAGAGACACTAGGTACGAGTGTGTGGAGTGCAACGTTGCTCTCTGCCTGCAACCGTGCTTCCGTGAGTATCATAATAACAGGCACTATTGAAAGTGTGTGTAGTGTGGTAAGGCCTGTACATACGCGATAAAGTGTCGCTCAGTATCATAATAGTGCCATGTTATCTTATGTGATACTAATCATAGGAGGTTGTATAGTTACTGTAAAATTAGTATGTAAGTTGAAAAATAGTCTAAGTTGAAAGTCACAGAACATACAGTCAGTAGGTAAATAAGCGCTAGGAAGAATTCTGTTCACGGTGTAAGAGGAGTGGGAAATTCCCCAAGGGCTCTAAATTTAGCCACCAATTATGGGATAAGCTGTCTCCTAGTGTACCACCACCCCACCTCTCTCTCTCTCTCTCTCTCTAAATAAATTATATATATATATATATATATATATATATATATATATATATATATATATATATATATATATTAGGATAAGGCTTACTGTAAATCGTGTACTACTGTAAAAGCAAATGTCTAACATGGAAAAGGCCAGAATGTAATGTGAGAAGTACTATAAAGGGGGAGAAAATAAATTCAGAGGTGAAAGAATAATGACATGACATGATTTACCTACGTAAATTAGCGCTACTTCAATGCTAATTCTTTTCATAAAGCATATACTTCTGTAAAAGCAATTGTCTAATATGTAAATGGGTAATATGTTATAAGTAATCAAAAAGGTGAAAAAATAGAATCTGAGTTGAAAAAAGCATGAAAGACCAAGTTATCACTTGGTGAATAAGCGCTATTCTTATGCTAATTCTTTTCGTAAAGCAAGTACATTGATAAAACTAATTGTATAACATGTAAGTGGGTTATATATTATGTTATAAGTAATCTAAAAGGTGAAAAAATAGAATCTGAGTTGAAAAAAGCATGAAATAAAATGATCTCACTTGGTAAATAAGCACTACTTTTATGCTAATTCTTGTCATAATGCCTCAAAATATGTACAAACAATTATGTAAAGTTGAAAATGGTATGATGTTATTGTGGAAGTAATATGGAACATGAAAAAATACAATAGCTGATGAAATAACGATGTTTGTTATCCATCAGTGACATAATCGACCGATTTCGCTAGGGTCGCACAATGGTACATACCTTATTTCTCATTTTTTTCTGTATAAAACCCAATATACTTCTGGTATACATATTTCCAACATATGAATACATGATAATAAACGTATACTGCACCGATTCAGAGTACCCGTGCCACCATAGAAAACGTACGGCGAAAAGACTACTCATAGAGCATGGCAATACCTGTCAAACTTACGTGCTCCAGGTAAGCCATTTCTGGACCCAAGGGACACCTTTCTTTGTGATTTTCCTTAGTTTCTGACCAAAAGCGAATGTTTGAGCAAAAAATAAAAATGGTCCAAAAAAGCTGGGACTGGGGTGGACCAAAGCTCAGAAAACGTCGGGATTGGGCACGTTAAATGCAAAGATAGTATATGCGCAGACTAGGATATGCACAGACAGCCCTGAGTTAAAGGTCACTACTCATACTTTCGACCTGTGATGGGCTGTGGATCACTAAGGGTTCTTGTTAGTCAAGTGGCCACCATCGAAATTTTTTTCATGCACCAGGGTCACTGCTTCAGGAGGCGACTTGTGTGCTTCTGCATGGGAAAGTTTCTAGTCTCAGTGGAATCAACGGAGCTGCTGCCTGATTGACTGCTGCCTACTTTAATAGCGCCAGACAAGGCTGCCACACCACCCCTGAATATCCGCACTGTGCAATGTGCAATTTCCACGTTGTGTCCACATACGCCCCATCAACTCAACGTACCCGTACATAGTGACATGCATTAGTTATTTATTTAAACGATTATTCATTTTACTTTACTATTTTCTCTTTCAGGTTATTCAAACTGGTAGCTTATAGATAATGTATTATAGAATGTGGCTTTTCATTTTCAGTTTTTCCTGTGAAATATCCATGTCAGTTTTTCCAGGCTGCATGGTGATTTTTCTCACTTTTTCTTGCCAGTTTGAACTGGGGGGGGGGGTTTGCAGGCGAGGGAAGCCTTCTTGCTTTACTATCCTTATCCTTCAGCATGTAGAGTTAGGTCTCGTAGTCATAGTCTACTCTGTAACAAACAGCCTCGAAAGGACCATACGGTTTGCTGCTGTTTGGTTTCCCTTGTACTCTTTTGTACTTTGTACACACCTAATCTCTTGGAACAGCTTTTGCAAGAGAGGTAATATGTTATTTCCATGATAAATCCCGAGAGAATGAAGCCCCCTTTGGGGCTAAGATGCGAATGAATGTGTTTGAATGGATGAGTAAATGGAGAGTGAGTCGTCCTGTCTCGGCTACCTCCCTTTCCTTGGGGGAAGCAGCCTAGGTATATAGATAGATAGATTGTTGAAAATTAGATGGTACTCCTGTGGAAGATTTTGTCGAGATGATAGATGTAAGAACTGAGCTTTTAATGCATTGAAAACAACAAGATTACTTTTACTCCACTCAGAGATATGAGCCATATCAGACATCAGGTGTGCCATAGCCTCATCCCTTGTTTGTTGAAGTACCTGCTGCAATGGACGCTGTGGGAAGTGAATGGAAATGTGAAGGGTGGAGTCATCAGCATGTGAGTGGATGGGGTTAGAGGTACAGCATAGAAGGTCACTGATGAACCAAAGAAAGAGAGTTGGTGGTAGGACAGAACCCTGAGGAACACCACTATTGATAGCTCTAGGAAAAGAACGGTGGCAGTCTACAACAGCAGATATAGTACGACCAGACAGGAAGCTACATATAAAGGCGCAGATAGAGGAATAGAAACCATTAGTGGGCAGTTTGGAAATTAAAGATTTATACCAGACTCGAACGAAAGCCTTTGAGATATCACGTTCAATGACAAAGCTTTCGCCAAAGTCCCGAGTCTGAAAGGTAGGTGAGAAGATCGCCAGTGAAGCATCCCTGTTGGAACCCATACTTACGATCGGAAAGAACGTTGTGACAGGAAAGATCCTTTAAAAATTTTTGGTTAAGAATAGTCTCAAAATCTTTTGAAAAACATCCTGTTAAAGAACTACACTAACATCCTGTATTTATAAAGTATTTGAAACTATTCTGTTATTTAAAAAAAATTAAAGCACCTCTCCTATCATAACCTTCTCTGATTGTCATTAGGGGCTCAGTCAGGGATGCTCCACTGGCTATCTTTTCACCTTCCTTCAAGACTCCTGGTCATCCTCCTTTCGGGACTTCGGTGAAAGATTTGTCATTGAGCTTGACATTTCAAAAGCTTTCTATCGAGTCTGGCAAAAATCTTAAATTTACGGGCCTCTAACGGTTTCAGTCCTATATGTGCCTTTATCTCTACTCGTTCTGTAGCTGCTGTTGTAGACTGCTACTGTTCTTCTCCTTGAGCTATCAATAATGGTGTTCCTTAGGGCACTGGTCTGTCACTAACTCATTTCATTCTATTCATCAATGACACACCAAGATTTACATGTAACCCTAATCACTCAATACTGATGACTCTACCCTTCACCTTTCCATCTACTTCCCACAGCGTCCATTTCAACAGTTACTTCAACAAACGAGAGCGGAATCTATGGCACACTTAATATTTGGCCTGGCTCATACCTCTGATTCGGGTAAAAGTAATCTTGTTTTTAATACATCGAAAACCCAGTTCCTACATCTTTCGACTCATTAAAATCTACCATAGGAATATCCTCTAATTTTTAACAATACCCAAATCATTCCTGCATCATCTTCGAACATACTCGGTGTTTCATTCTCTCGGGATTTATCTTGGAAAGATCACTTTACCTCCCTTTATAAAATCTGCTTCCAAGTGATTAGGTGTGCTATGTTGACTCTGTACCTTCTTTACCCCTGCACAGTTGTTGACTTGAAACATTTTTTTTTTTTTTTTTTGCCCTTGTGTACACCACTACTTTAATGTGTGGGGGAGGCGCCCAACATACAACAAAAGTCAAAGACTTTTCATTTCATTAACTCTCCTCCTCTTACTGGCTGCCTTCAACCCCTATCTCTTTGCCGTGCGGTTGCATCTTTGTCTCTTTTCTTTTGTTAATTCAATGGTCACTGGTCCTCTGAATTCTCTGCTTGCATCCCTCAACCACTGTGGCAGGCAGGTAGCACCAGTGTAGACGCAAACTCTTATCCCTTTTCTGTTCAACCCTCTAATGCACGAGTTAACTGTTAATGCCAGTCCTTTATGTGTACAGCAGGTCAGCTCTGGAACTGTTTTCTTCTGTATGTATTCCCTACTTCCTATGATCTCCAGTCTTTTAAATGCAGTGTCTCCAAGCATCTTGAACAGATCCTCAATTTGGGAATTTATTATAGTGTATTTATTTTTGCTTAAAGGAATCAGTTTGCAGGCTTGTAACTTTTTGTTGTTGTTGTTGCATTAAAAAAAGGAATTGCTCCAATATAGTGCATCATACATGGAAACTGGGTTTGTTGTGATAGTAAACTAGTATTTTGTGTGTATATGTGTGTGTGTGTGTGTGTGTGTGTGTGTGTGTGTGTGTGTGTGTGTGTGTGTGTGTGTGCAGTTCCTCTCGTGCAGTAAGAACTTAGCCAAATAAGTGCTTTAGAAAAAATGAAAACTACGCATGTCGGAAATGGACATGACCACAGGGATAGCTCAGGTGATTTATGCGACACAGAAAACGTAGTCGTAGAGAAAGTAAAATAAATAATAATGGCTAGTCATGTGTATTAAACCTTGACATTTCTTTTCTCTCTCCCATCAACATGGACATTGTTACTCTGAGTAAACTGGAAAAATTGGGCATGTAAACTGAGTTAGCCAAACGTATAAGGGGTGATGAGTCATTCATATGGCAGTGGAGAGGAGTGTCAGGGACAAGTCGGGCAAGCGGGTGCATGAGTGTATGCGAGCACGGAATTCCTCATTGTCCCAGCTGGGGTGAGGGCTGTGGGCTGTAACTACTAACTCGCCCCCATACGAAAACATCCTTTCGTGACTCCCCACATTACCTCCATTCATCACCTACCACCTCCACAATGCCTCCACCTAGAGCCGACCTGGAGACATTTTGAATGGAAAGATGAAGGACAGATGAATAATCTGGTCCTTAATTGAAAGTTACAGTATACTGTAATTATGGAGCCATGACTGTTTGAAAAAGCCTACTTTCAAGGAAAAAATACATACGCGAAGGGCTTGGCTTGTAGGACCCCCAAGATTCAGGGGTTAAGACTGATGTGAGCGTTACACTTGGGAAACTACATTCTGAAGCTGTCGGTGATATGTTAATGAAAAAGGAGTAGTACCGAAGGTGACTGAAGCCCTGTTCATGGGGCTTGAGTAGATCTACACTTTTTATAGACTGGTAGGCTACAGTAGGACAGGTAGTGCTGGCAATTTATTTAAGATTTTGATTAGAAACTCTTTGTGAGACACAGGAAGCTATAAAGGGTTGCATGAGCTGAGATGAATGATTAGAAAAGATTACAATGTTTAAGTGTTGAAGAAGGGTGGGTGTAGTACACAAGGCCAAGATTAGGAAAAGATTAGCAAAGGATTTAATCAATATTATTTTTATGGCACATAAAAAAAAAGTAAGCATACGCCATTTTCAAATAGGTGGCGTCCGACAAAAAACCACAAATTAGAATTTTGGCATTATAGGTACATTCTTCTTTGCTGAATAACTTACTGTATGTCAGATGCTGAGGTTTCATCATTTACAACCAAGGTGTTCATCATGGAAAATGTCCAGTGGGAAACGAGTAGAGCCCCGAGATCCTCTCTGGGCAGGCGAGTGACCACCAGGAGCCTCGTCGACCACACCAGAAGGCGGCCATTGAGCGACCAATCAGTGAAGGCAGTGAGGAAGGCTGGGTCGTCACTCACCACCACCACCATCACGCACCACGACACCTGCCGCAGCTGCTGACGTCACAATGGTACAATTTACCTGTGTGAACTAACCGCCTGAGCAGTTATGTGAGATTGACCAACCCACCTCAGTAGTAATGTGAGAATAACATACCCACCTCAGCAATGCAGTGAGAGCGACCTACCTGCCTCTACACTAATGTGAAAGTGACCCATACGCCTCACCAGTAATGTGGGAATAAGCTACTCACGTCGTCACATAATGCAAGAGTGAACTACCCTCCTAAGCAGTAATGTGAGAGAGGCAAACCCACCTCAGTAGTAATGAAAGAATACCTGACTGCCTCAACAGTTATGTAAGAGTGACCTACCCACCACAACAGAAGTGTTGGAGTGACCTCCCCACCTGAGCAAATGAATGTAAGAGTGACCTACCCGACGAGCCTGGCTGACCACCGGGGAGAGCTGTGCCTGCGTCACGTTAGTGTCCTGGCCGTCCACACCCACCTCGAACACACCTACACCCTGTGCCGCTCCAGCATCACCAATACTCTAATAAAATGCAGTATATAATTATGCAGAGTAATTAGTTTTCATAGGGTTAAGATGCCGGCGAGGAAAGTGTATTATTACTTTAAGATTTCTTCTTAATTATCTATCTGTCTATAGCCAGTCGTCTCAATGCCGCAAGGGAAGGCAACAAACAAATCGGTTCCATGTCGCTCTGTTCCCGGCCATTTTGCTGACTTCTCCCAGCTCTAACCTCCTCTCTCATATACCTCTCCACTCCATCCCTTCATCTCATGCTTGATCTCCCCCTTCGTCTTCCCCCCCTCCACCTCACTCACATACACTCTCTTTCCCCATCTTCTCCGCGTGGCCAAACCACCTCAAAGTATTTCTCCTAATGCTTTTTATCCAATCCACATCCACACCACTATGCTCCTTCACTTTCTTATTTGTCAGTCTGTCATTCCATGTAACTCCACATGCTCCTCTCAAATAACTCATTTCTGCTGCTCTCACTCTTGACTTGTGCCCTTCCAACAAGGTTCAAGCTTCACTTCCATGTGGTAAAGTTGGCATAACAATCCTATTATGCAGAGGCTTTTTTTTATTTCTATGTCCACTTCCCTATCCCATATCACCGCTTTCTAAGAATCAGGGACATTCATTCCCTGTTGTACCTTTTCATGGGCTTCATCCTCCAACTTTCCATCCTTACTCATCACACTACCCAAGTACTTAAATAAACTCAAATTTTCCATTTCCTCATCATCCATCCTCACTGTGCATTCAGTGACTTGTTTTCTCACAAAGACCACAGCTTTACACTTCCCTGCATTCACCTTTAGGTTCCGTTTCTTGCACTTTCTCCCAGACTCAGTCACCAAGCTTTGTAATTCCCCTTCGTCGGCATTTAACAATACAGTATTATCTCCAGACAATAGAACAGGAAGTTTCCAAACGCTGCCTTCTCTCATCAGGACCTCTCTAACATCCACTGCCCTACTTTGTATCTCTTTTATAACTCCATCCATATACAGATTGAACTACCATTGATACATGATAAGTCTTTGTTTCAGTCCAACATTTAATCAGAAAAATATACTCAGTTCACCATTCACACGTACTGCAGCCTTAGCGCCCTCATACATACCTTTCACGGGATTCAACAGCTTCCCACTTACTGTACAGTACTCCATATATTCTTAATATTTTCCACATTCCTCGTCCATCCACTCAGCCATATGCTTTCTCCTGATTGATGGAGGGCATATACAACTTCTTTCCCTTTTTAGAAACTTTTCCACTGAAGATCTTAGGACGAATGTCTGATTTACACAACCTCATTTCTTCCTAAAACCTCCGTTTCTTCTCTAACTCATTCTTCTGTTATTTCCCTAACTCTGTCAGTGAGAATCCCACCACATTTGCAACTTAATACTAGCTGGTGTGGATTTGTTCATACCAAGTCAACAGTTCACTTAAAGATCGAACTCTCCAAAATGGTTTGATAGCGGCTGTGCCGGAACAATGGCCCACCAGTCATTAGCATGTAACTTTTACTTAAAATAAAAAATATCTAAATCACTCTCTCCATTTAAAATTGCTGGAAACCATGCAAAGGCTGTGGTAAATTTTGCCAAATCAAATTTTGTTCAAAATCGAGCATCAAAACTACTTAGTAACCCTAATGACAATAGAATATTCTGGTCAACTCTAGATTCTTTCAATAATAACTTTAAGAAGACATCATCCATTCCCCCACTAAAATCTTCAGATGGTAACACAATAAATGACCCGCTGTTTGTAACCATTTGTAATAATATGTAGTATGTAAGTATAGCATGTAAGTATTGTAAGTGTGATCCAAGTAGGGCGCCATTGATCGCTTACTAATGTCTGGCCTGATTTAAATTTTGCTGAACCAAGGGTTTGAGACCCCACCACCGCCCTAGCCGGTGAGAGTCGAGTAGTTAGCAACGGTCTGGGGACGGATAAGGGTGGTGTTCATACGGCTGTTGTGTGGAGATATAAGGCGGTGCTTAATATATTATCAGAAAACTACTCCGAGTTAGCAACGGTCTGGGGACGGATAAGGATGGTGTTCATACGGCTGTTGTGTGGAGATATAAGGCGGTGCTTAATATATTATCAGAAAACTACTCCGAGACTTTGAATTCACCTACGACTGACGTCAAGGGGGATTAACATTCTTAACCCTAGATAGGAAGACCTGTGCCATATGGATACACGGCCAGGGTGCGTTTAAGTTTCGCGGTTAATGGTGTCCAGAATAATGCGTAATGGGCAACATTTTTCTTTACACCAAGCAACCCTGAGTCAGCCTATGCTGTTTCTGCCCACAGGCTCAAGTTCCCACCACTGTCGACTCTCTGGTGAGTACCTGTGTATCCAACTGCCACATGTCTTCCTGTAGCGTATAATTTTTGTAAAAAAAAAAAAAAAAAAGGAAAACAGAGAGACTAGGGCCATTCTGGTCAAAGTCGAAGACTTGAAAGCATATTTTGAGTGTTTTAGGCACAATATGACCATGTACGTGCGTGTAACATGTCCCACTATGGGCAGTATAAAGTTATATATATAGTTTTCTTTGGTTTGTAGTGTATTTGTGCAGGTAATGGAGGCAAAACAAGCTAGGTAGCTGTCCCACACAGAGCTGGCAGAATATTCTGAAGCTGGAGTATTTCAAGAGGACTGTTGACGTCACATTAGAAACCCTAAGTGACACTGAAACCCTTGATTGTTATTGTGGGTGATGGGATTTTGACGTAGTGTAGCAGTGACCCCGTAATGGGGTGGTTTTAGGGCTCAATTGTGATCGGAACAACGGATAATTGGGGTAGTCATGGGCCTCAAACGAACAAGATACCTGTTAGACGAAGAGCTGGCAGAGTATCTGAAGTCAAAGGAGTTCAGCAGGACTGCTGACACCATACTGGAAACCCAGAGTGACACAGAAACCCGTGATGTTTGTTAATGCGGGTGATGTGACACTGATTGAGTGTACCAATGACCCTGGTGGTGGTGTGACGGCCATCATTGCACCACACAAGGACCCACAAAAGGAGCCTGATACATTGAGTGCTTTGAGGATAGCGGTGTATATCTTTATTACCTGTTTCCATTTTTGCCAGGCACCCAGCTATTTGTGGAATCCAGGGTTGGCAGGCCGATTGTGTGATATTTAGGTATTAAATTTATAGGTTTAGGTAGTGTTTTTGCTCAGTTCCATGTATGTGCATCTCAGGAAGGGAATAAGTCAGTACTACTTTTTTCCTTCACTATTTGTTTCAAGTAACTTATAAATGTATTTATTTTGGCTCAGTTTTATTAATTCCTAGTCATCTGATCTCTACGGGAGTTATATTTGTATTTCAACTCCATTAGTTTTGCATAAAACATCTTTGTATATTTTTAAAAATTATTTTCCTTCAGTGTATCCAATTGGCACAGATCTTTCTATCCCGAGGTTAGAAGGGACGCCTTCCTATCTAGGGTTAACACAGCATGGGAAAGCAGATATGTTTGCCATTACATTTGCAAGAAATTCTACCATAGAGGAAGTCAACCAGAATGTCCCAGTACTAGAACTCGACTGTCCTGAAATTGTTCCACTTAAAATTCAGACAAGACATGTAAAATCCATCCTAGACAATTTACCTATCAACAAAGCTCCAGGACCAGACGGAATTCCTCCAATTGTTCTGAAAAAGTGTTCCTCAGGACTTGCCTCTGTTCTAGCTAAATTATTCAGACTATGCATAGGTACTTCTTCATTCCCTAATTCATGGAAAGTAGCCAATATCCACCCAATTCCAAAGAAACGAAGTTCCTCTGACCCCTCTGATTACAGAACAATACCTGTCACATCTTCTCTTAGTAAAGTATTTGAAATTCTAATTAACCTGTCACGTCCCGAGGTTTTCCGCACCTCCGACATCCCCCAATCCCGAGGTATTTTCGAAAAAATTTTTTTTGGCTAAAACCTTTGCTTTTGGTGAGAAACATCGAAAATTCATAGAGAAATCGCTCACCTGAGGTTTAAAATACTCAATCCAGGTAGGAGTTCCTCCTTACCTGACTGGGTTTTCTAACATGCTGGCACCGAAGAAAACAAGTTCTATGGGAGGGTAACTATTTTATCCACTCATAAACGGTATTTATTTATTTACTTGGTACGAATTTATATGTAGTATGAGAGTATATTGGTTTTCAAGCAGTAATAAAGGCATTATAAGCATTGTTTCACTCACTAACTAATCACCATACCTGACCTTTTTTTGCCACATTACTTGATCATTATTTCTGACTGTTTCTTCTTCTAATGCTATGTAAACATTGTCCTCCACATTGTCATCGATTGGGGAATCACTCTGGCCCTGAATATCTTTACTGGCCAGGTCACTGGTAACAGGTGAATTGCCGAGACAATGGCGTGGGGGGGGAGGGGGGGTTATGCGGTGTAAGGCAGTGTCCCTGCTTGGCATCTTGTAGAGGAATAGAGGAAGGTGTCCCGTGTATACATACGAAAAATCACGCGCGAAAATTGAAAATTGTGCAAATTAGGGACCTTGCAATTGCACGACGTACCGGTACGTCGCCGGGACTGGCAAATGCAAATCGTTGCAACATACCCATACGTCGACAGGACGGGGCGGGTTAATAAGCACATAGTTAAACATCTTGAATCCAACAACTTAATTAGTGATAGACAATATGGTTTTCGTCACAAAAGATCCACCATTGACGTACTCAATCTCTTGACTCATACCATTTATCAGTCAATCGACCTACATGGAGAAACTCACACAGTAGCCCTTGATATTTCTGAAGCTTTCAACAGCGTATGGCACCGTTTCCTGTTGTCCAAACTCCCTTGCTATGGACTAACATCAATTGTTCCTCTGCTTTCCTCATATCTCAGCAACAGAAAAGTAAAAGTAAAAGTAGATGAGGTATATTTCAATTTCCACTCAATTAATGCCGGCGTGCCACAGTGATCAGTTCTGGCGCCAACCCTGTTCCTCGTTCATATTAACGATCTCTTGTCTGTCACCCTCAATCCCATCCATTCATATGCAGATGACTCAATACTTCATAGTTCATTCACACTCAGACACCCATTTATGAAGTCTACTATCTCTAACTCTCAACTCAGTACAGCCATCTCCATAAATCAAGACTTACCTACGCTCAATGAATGGGGACAAAACAACCTTGTCTCATTTAATGTTAGTAAAACTGAATATAAAGAATTTACTAATAGACAGATATTGCCAGATTCGTATATTACCTTCAGTGCTACTAATATTCCCATCTCCAAAAGTATTGAAGTTCTTGATGTCTTGCTTAACAATGCCCTCAGCTGGACCTCTCATGTCAGATCACTTGCCAAAACCACCTCAAAGAAACTTGGATTATTGTACAGAGTCTGTAACTTCTTCACTGATGAGCAGTTAGCTATAATTTATGAGTCATGTGTGCTTTCAGTTTGAATATTGCTCACCCCTGTGGAGTGGATGTGGGGAGGTTGCATTAACCCCTTAACTGCGGGGTGTCACTTTCATGACGCTTGGGAGCAAGGGATCATACCGCGGGGCGTCACTTCTGTGATTCTGTGTTATTTTGAATTCGCCTGGGCTTTCAAGTGGTGGCTTGTATTATCTATCAGTACTGCCAATGTCCAACACTAGTCAACACTCCTAATCTCATCTGTACTCCCATCCATTGTTGACAATTTAGCCATTTCTCCCCGTTCTTGACTCCCCTCCCTACCTCCCCTCCATTACCCTCTCCTCTCGCCTGCCCGGCCGCGCTGCGCTAAGTAAATCTTCCCCAAAATTTTCCACTGATTTCATCCATTGAAATAAGCCCTATGCCCTATTCTTATACAAAATAATATATACAAAAAAGAAATAAGGTAAGTGAGAGTGCCATACACCTGGAATTGGCTAATTATCACCTGACAACACCTTACGTGCTCTCGTTCGATAATTTTCCCTGTTTATTTCTCCATGAAATATGCCATATTATCTATTCTCGTAATAAAAATATATATAAGAAAGGAAGGGAGAAGCCTAAGTGATATTTACATTCACCTGGAACTACCTATTTTATTATGCATTGTCGAGATTTCCTACCAATCATTTTTTAACATGTACTGATAATGTCCAACAATAGTCAGCACTCCTTATCTCATCTGTACTCCCATCCATTGTTGACAATTTAGTCATTTTTCCCTGTTCTTGACTCTCCTCCCTACCTCCCATCCATTACCCTCTCTCCCCTCCCTACCTCAACTCCATTACCCTCTCCTCTCGCCTGCCCGGCCGCGCTGTGCTAAGTAAATTTTCCTCAGAATTTTCCACTGATTTCATCCATTGAAATAAGCCCTATGCCCTATTCTTATACAAAATAATACATACAAAAAAGAAAAAAGGTAAATGATAGTGCTATACACCTGGAATTAGCTAATTATCACCTGACAACACCTCATGTGCACTCGTTCACTAATTTCCCATGGTAATTTCCCCTTTGAAATATGCTGTATAATCTATTCTCGTAATAAAAATATATATAAGAAAGGAAGGGAGAAGCCTAAGTGATATTTACCTTCACCTGGAACTACCTAGTTTATTATGTATTATCTAGATTTCCTGCCAATCATTTCATAGGGAATATATTAGCAGCTGTCACCACGCTGACACTGGCAGCCTTTCACTGCCCCTAGGCCACCACAGCAGTCAGTTTACTGTCGTCTTTCAAGGTGAAACCACGTCGGATTCCCGCCTGTCCAATTCCGCCGCTTTTTAGCCCCATGCAAAGGGCCCTGTGACTTCAACCCCTACTAAACCTCGTGTGGAAAGGGGTAAAGGGCTAAGTGACTGCTGTGGAACAGGAACTGGCTAATTTATCAATGAAAATGATGGTCAGTGACTACGATCTTTCTGGTGACTAAAACAGTGCAAGTGGAAATGTA
This sequence comes from Coenobita brevimanus, assembly GCF_032717465.1. Lineage (NCBI taxonomy): Eukaryota > Metazoa > Arthropoda > Malacostraca > Decapoda > Coenobitidae > Coenobita > Coenobita brevimanus. The sequence goes on along the minus strand of NC_136985.1, from coordinate 6,558,996 downwards.
AATAACGTGTAAATAATGTGTAAACAGCAAATGAAAGCAATGAATGTATATATAAGTGAACAGTGGAAAATAGTTTTATAAGTTACTGCAAGTGACAGTGCATAACACAGTGTAAATAAAATAGAAATGTAAATAATGTAAATAAAATAGAGAACGTAAATAGAAATGTAAGTGAGTAGTAATATAAGAATACGAGTATATACACTAGGAGTAATGAAAGTGAAAGTTTCATTCTAGCATGTATGAATACTATGAGATATGAAAGTGAAAGTGAAAGTGACAGATTCGCTCTCAACGCTAGTATACAGGATGAGAAAGTGAATGCTATATATTTTACTGAAAGAGAAATTGAATGCCTATAGTGACTATAAACTACTATTACTGAAGGAAACTTGTGGATAAAGACAGCAGATATATATATCAGTGTTACATAGTAATAGAAATATAAAGTGTGAGTGTTTTTATGAATAATAAATGACAGAGTACCAGTGGCGAACGAGCGCAAGTGGGAAGCTGATATGCACTCGTAATTTTCATTGCTTTCACAGTGTTTTTTTTTTTTAGAGTATGGATTCCAAACTATTTGAAAATCATAGAATGGTGTTTCTAGTGATAATATCAGGCTGTGGTAATCATATTACAGGGTGTCGGGAAGTGTAAAGTGGAGACTTCGTTACCCAACTTCAGAAGTCTCCACAAGTCCTACGGTACTAGACGAAGGCTCAACAAACATCCCTGGAGAAAGCTAACGGTATGTGCCATAAGCATATATAATTATAATATTCTAGGACTAATAACTGATTTTTGGCAAATATTTTTACAAAGCCTGTCGGAGCACGAATATCCCCGCGGGACACGCAAGGAGCGCCAAAACAACCCGGCGGTTTAGGGGTTATAGCAACTAGAAAAAATTCACAACAGAGCTGCTGGAATTATTAATGACCCTGCTATGATGGTTAGGCTGCCTTCCCTACAAGTAAAAAGGAATGTTGCCTCCCTTGCATTATTTTACAGGTGTTTTTGTGGCAAGTGCTCAGACGAAGTTGTGTCCATTATGCCACCTCTCCATGCCTTCCCTCATGCTACACGGGCATCTAGCAGCGCTCATGACTAGAACGTCACTCAGCCATATTACGGAACTTCGGCTTATTAGGATTCTTTCATTCTCCGAACTGCATCTCCCTGGGACTCGTTTCCCCAGAGTTGTTTCCCTCCAGACTTCAACCAACAACAGTTGAAGTCTGTTACAGATATTTTATGAATGGAGGACACCAGTAATCTGTTGTATGGATTGTTTTTTTTTTACTTATTTGTTTTTCCTTCATCTGTTTTGTAATATTGAAAAATATATATAATTTTCCTGTTACACATAGAAGAAAAATGCCACTATGCTTACCACACACGTCTTTTTTCCATTTTCCTTTATACAGGGGGATATTTATTCCTGACTTCCAATCCTCTGGAACTCTGCCTTCCTACCGCGCCAATCTGCACATCTTCCATATCCACATCACAAATATCTCTCCCCCATGCTTCAGCATTTCACCACACACTTTATCAATTCCTGGGGTTTCCCCACTTTGACTTTCTTCATTGCTTCCACCACTTCCAACCTACTGATCACTTCGTCCCTTACCTCACTTCTCGTCCCACCTAGTCCCCAGCCACTTATACTCACACCAGTGTCATTCCCTCTGTTTAACAGTTCCTTAAAATGTTCTCTCAATCTGTTCACTTCTTCTCCCTTCACCACAAGCAATCAGTCATGTTTTTCTTCCACTCCCCTACTTTCTTCTTTATCACTTTGTCTCTCTGTACCTCCTTCCTAATTATCAAGGTATTTATTACAGTAGAGTAATCTCTTTGATAAAAGAACAAATTGTTTTCTATGTATTATTGAGTAGTAAAGGAAACTTTTAGTGTTTAAACTCGGTTCTAGCTGTGAGACCATCTGATGGTAATGAACTGAGATATCAAAGTATGGATCTCATCCAGTACTGGAACCTAATTTAACATCCATTAACGTATTCTTTCGTATTACCTTTATTATGGTGCTATTTGCTACTAAGTTGTCCGTGAGCAGCATTGGAAAACAACTGCCTTGTAGCCAAGTTTCCATCACTGATCCAACCATCTGTACCGATTCCCACAGACGATCTCTGGAATCTGTAATGAAATAATAGATAGATAGATAGATAAATAGGTAGGTAGGTAGATAGATAGATGGATAGATAGCTTCATATATAGATATAGATATATTCTGTAGATATATAGAGAGATAGATTCATATATAGATATATAGATACACACACACACACACACACACACACACACACACACACACACACACACACACACACACACACACACACACACACACACACACACACACACACAGATATATATATATATATATATATATATATATATATATATATATATATATATATATATATATATATATATATATATATAGTTCATTCACACTCAGACATCCATTTACAAAGTCTAATACCTCAACCTCTCAACTCAGTACAGCCATCTCCATAAATCAAGATCTATCTACAGTCAGTGAATGGGGACAAAAAAACCTTGTCTCTTTTAATGAGAGTAAAACTAAATATATACTGTTTACTAATAGACAGATATTGCCAGATTCGTACATTACCTTCAGTGCTACTAATATTCCCATCTCCAAAAGTATTGAAATTCTTGGCGTCTCACTTAACAGTGCCCTCAGCTGGACCTCTCATGTCAGATCACTTGCTAAAACCGCCTCAAAGAAACTTGGATTATTGTACAGAGTCCGTAACTTCTTCGTCGATGAGCAGTTAGCTATAATTTATAAGAGTCATGTGCGCTCTCAGCTTGAATATTGCTCACCCTTGTGGAATGGTTGTGGAGAGGTTGCATTAAGACAACTAGACAAAATTCAGAATAAAGCTGTTAGAATTATTAACAACCCTGCCATTACATATAAACTACCTCCCCTGCAAGTAAGAAGGAATGTTGCCTCCCTTGCATTATTTTACAGATATTTTATTGGTAAATGCTCAGACGAAGTTGCGTCCATGATGCCACCTCTCCATGCCTTCCCTCGTGCTACACGGGCATCTGGTAGCGCTCATAACTGGAATGTCACTCAGCCATATTGCAGAACTTCTCCCTATCAGAATTTTTTCACTCCCCGAACTGCATCTCTCTGGAACTCGCCTCCCCAGAGATGTTTCCCTCCAAATTTCAACTCACAACTGTTCAAGTCTAACTGTTACAGATATTTTATGAACGGAGGACACCAGTAATCTGGTGTATGGATTATTATTTTTTTTTAATCATTTGTTTTTCCTTCCTCCGGTCTGTTATATATATATATATATATATATATATATATATATATATATATATATATATATATATATATATATATATATAAACATATATATATATATATATATATATATATATATATATATATATATATATATATATATATATATGACATAAAGTAGTATATATATATATATATATATATATATATATATATATATATATATAAAGTATATATATATATATATATATATATATATATATATATATATATATATATATATATATATATATATATATATATATATATATATATATATATATATATATATATACATATATATATAAATATATATATATAAATTTATATATATAAATATATATATATATAAATATATATACATATATATTTATATATATATATATGTATATATATATATATATATATATATATATATATATATATATATATATATATATATATATATATATATATATATATATATATATATATGACATAAAGTAATTTGAACAAGATACAGTTTTGTATCTATCTATTGCCAGACGCCTCAATCCCGTTTGGGGTGGCCACAAACAAATCGCCTCCAAGTCGCCCTGTCCCCTGGCATTTCACTCCCCTGCTCCCAACTCACACCCCCCTCTCTCATATACCTTTCCACCCCATTCCTCCATCTCATCCTCGGCCTCCCCCTCCCTCTTTCCCCCTCCACCTCACTCACATACACTCTCTTCGTCAGTCCTTCACCCTCCATCCTCTCCACATGGCCAAACCACCTCAGTGTGTTCCTCATAACGCTTCCTATCACATCCACATCAACACCACAACGCTCCTTCACATCCTCATTCGTCACCCTGTCTCTCCATGTGACTCCACAGGCTCCTCTTAAATAACTCATTTCCACTGCTCTCACTCTTCACTTGTGTCCTTCCAACAACGTCCAAGCTTCACTTCCGTACGTTAGAGTTGGTATCACAATACTGTGATGTTTTCAATTAATGGAAAAATATCAACTAATAATTTAATTGGTACGGTAGTATTTTTCTGTACTTGTTTCTCAGTTCTTAAATTATAAAATCAAATGAAATCTTCTTATGAGTCCTGGTTTGCTTTTGTAATATTGATGACAACTTTACATCTGTGAGACTCTTGCATTCACTGATTATTATCTGGTTTTCTCATTTTATCAGGGCTGACTCAGATAAATTTACTCTTGCTAATTTCGTGTTAATAGAGGCTATTGTAGTTAATCATATATTTAACCTGTTTTTTGCCATTACATTATCCTTATGAGTCCTGAATGTTTTGTTGTTAGTTTGAGCATTAAACTTTAACTTGTAATTTTACCTAACTCTTTTGTTTTGAACCTGGAACTTTACGGGACAGTAGTGTTTTTTTTGTATTCTCACTTAAAGTGTACATTATCTTTCTCTGTTCCGTAACATAAATTTGGCGACCTCTTATCAGGATATTCAGGATATTATCATAAGGATATTCCTTGATTTTTTGTGACTGTGATTTATTCATGATGTCTACTATTACTACGCTTGATGAAGCCTAAGATTTTTTGTCAAATGTGGAAACAGTGTGTGATGTAGAAAGAACAATGAATGAACTTAAGCTTATTGCTCAACAATTGGGAATTGCTGTTCGCTCTCATCATTCTAAAGATCAAATTGTTGACATAATTAATAAAAGGTTGTTTAATGTAACTCCTCCAAATGAGGAAACGCAGATTGAATTAGCTAAGTTACAGCTAGCCCTGCAGGAGGCTCGTACTAAGGAGGCTGAATTTCAGGCAAATGCTCGTATTCAGGAGGCACAGGTACAGGCTCAGGCACAAATTGAACTTGCTAGGATTCAGGCAGACCATGAGTATCGCATGAAACAAGGTGGAACTGGATCATCTAGCTCTGATCATTTTGATGTGGCTAAAAATGTTAAACTTGTCCCTCCTTTTAATGAATCTGATTTAACAAAGTATTTTCAATTGTTTGAGAGGGTAGCTACAGGTTTTAATTGGCCCAAAAAGTATTGGCCAGTACTCCTTCGAACTGTTCTCACCGATAAAGCTCAAGTAACTTATGCATCTTTGCCTCAGGATCAATGTGATAATTATGATGTAGTTAAGAGCTTGATTCTTAAGGCCTATGAACTTGTTCCTGAAGCCTATAGAGTTAAATTTACGACAACTTATAAGCAAGATAAGCAATCCCATGTTGAGTATGCAAAAATCAAAGAAGACCCGTTAGAGCAGTGGTTAAATTCTAAGAATGTGGATTCTGATTTTGACAAATTTAAGCAGATGATTTTGCTGGAGGACTTCAAAAGGTGTATTAATAATGATGTAAGCCTATATCTTGATGAGAAAAGAATAGGTAATTTGTCTGATGCTGCAGTTTTAGCTGATGAATATGTTCTCACTCACAAGAGATATTCTAGAGAAAAATGGAAACCTGAGAGTAAGTACGTTGCCTCTACTCAGAGTACAGGTAACAGGAAAGAGAATAAAGATGATGTTTCTCAGGAAGTAAATACCAGCTTCACCTCTAGGTTTCAGAAAAGTAAATGTACTTATTGTAGTAAGTTTGGCCATACTACGGAGAAATGTTTCAGGAGACAGCGTGATGTGAACAAAAAGGAGTCTTTAAATATTCAGTCAATTGGTCTAGTGTCCACCCTTGACAGTTCCCAGAATTCTTTAACTGAGTTAACTGAACCTGCTTTGAGGGGTAAATTAAATTCTCATGATGGAGCTCCTCTTTTGAGCAGTAACGTGGGTGACACTCTCAAGAGTTCATGTGCTAATTTCCTGTCTGATGGTTTTCTCAGTCCTCTGGACAGTAATGACAGGAAATCAGTTAAAATGTATTGTGATACAGGTGCTTGCCAATCCCTTATGCTGACCAGTGTTCTAGGCTCTAATGTTAATTCCTCTGATGAAACTGTAATCTTACAAGGTGTAGGGAATAATTACTTCCCTGTCCCTCTGTGCAGAGTGAATTTAGAGTCTGGTTTTGTTAATGGTTCTGTTATGGTTGGGTTGGTTGAGACACTCCGAATGTCAGGTGTAACTTTCTTACTTGGAAATGATATTGGTGGAAGTCAAGTGTGTCCAGCTCCTCAGTTGTCTAGTGAGCCAGTGGGTGCGACCCAGGATTGTGATATCCCTGATGTGTTCCCTGCATGTGCTGTCACTAGGGCTAAGTCTAAAGTAACTGGTGACTTAGAGGATAATGATGATGATGATGTTATCCTAGCTGACACTTTTCTTGCTAATTTGGACCACTCACCAGATGAGGCAGTACCCCGTAGTTTTGATAATTTGTCTCGTCAAGAGTTGGTTGAGTTGCAAGTTGCTGACACTGAGTTGAAAGGTCTAGCTAACTCTGCTTGCAGTGAGAAAGAGTCAGCCGGTGCTTCTACTTGTTATTATATAAAGTCAGGAGTACTTATCAGGAAGTGGAGACCCCCAACAGCATCAGCCGACTGTGAATGGGTGGTTGTACATCAAGTTGTCATCCCTCGTGTTTGTAGGCAGGATATCATTAGAGTGGCTCATGATTCCAGTTTGGCAGGACACAATGGAGTGAGGAAGATTGTGGCACGCATTTTGAAACACTTCTACTTGCCAGGTATCTTCTGGGATGTTTCCTGGTATTGTAAGACTTGTCACACCTGTCAAATTGTGGGGAAGTTTAGTCAGACAGAAATGGTTGCACTTCTAGTTCCCATTCCTCCTTTTGAGGCGCCATTCACCTGTGTGTTGGTGGATATTGTGGGCCCTCTTCCTAAGACTTCTTCAGGATTTTCTTATGTGTTGACCCTGATTGATATGGCTACTCGTTATCCTGAAGCAATTCCACTTAGAAATATCTCAGCAAAGAACGTGGTTAAGGAAATGCTAGGGTTCTTCACAAAGTTTGGTCTGCGCAAGAAGGTACAGTCAGACCGGGGAAGTAATTTCATGTCAAATGTTGTCAAGCAGTCTCTGAAAGAGTTTGGGCATCACCCAGATCACGTCTTCAGCTTACCATCCCCAAACCCAAGGAGCGTTGGGGAGATATCATCAAACACTCAAATCGATGCTCAAGAAATACTGTTTGGAACATCAGAAAGACTGGGATGAAGGTCTTCCATTCGTTGTATTTGCCGCAAGAGAATCTCCAAATGAATCACTGGGCTTCTCACCCTTTGAACTACTGTTTGGCCATGAAGTAAGAGGACCCCTTACGCTACTCAAGGAATGCTGGCTGTCGGAGGAAAATGGCGTCAACCTGCTGGAGTGTGTGGTGAAGTTCATAGAACGGCTGTCCACTGCTTTACAGCTGGCGAGAGAGAATTTAGGAGCTGCTCAGGAGAAGATGAAGACTTGGTATGATAAGAAGTCCAGGTTACGCCACTTTCAGCCAGGAGATCGGGTTTTGATTCTGCTACCGGTGCATGGGCAACCACTTCAAGCCAAGTTTAGTGGTCCTTATTTCGTGGAGAAGAAACTCAGTGATGTCAACTATGTCATTGTCACACCAGATCGTAGAAAGAACAAGCACCTTTGTCATATCAACATGCTAAAGTTATATCACAGGTGGGACGAAAATAACCCAGTCTGCACTGTAGCTGTTCCACCCGAGTCTGCAAGTGAAGTTCTCCCATGCAGCATGAGCCTGAGTGATAGTTTGGGGAAGAATCCTGATATCATGAATGATCTCCAGACTAAGCTTTCTCATCTAGCTCCCGAGGAAAGGCAGGAGTTTTCGGCATTACTGCAGGAGTACCCGCAAGTGTTCCGTGCCACTCCAGGAAGAACCACTGTGTTGATGCATGATGTCGATGTTGGAGACGCAAAGCCAATTAAACTGCCTCCTTACTGTGTGAACCCAGTGAAAGTTCCTCTCATCCAGAAGGAGCTTGGCTACCTGTTGGACCACAAGATGATTGAGCCCTGTCAGAGCGAGTGGAGTTCTCCTGTCAGTCTAGTCCCTAATCCAGGTGGGTCACAGCGGCTTTGCATCGACTACAGACATGTTAATCAGATAACCAAAACACACACTTACCCTCTCCCTCGTGTGGAAGATTGCATAGACAAGATCGGAAAGGCTAGGTACATAAGTAAGTTTGATTTGTTAAAGGGATACTGGCAAGTACCTATGACTGAACGTGCTAGGGAGATCTCATGTTTTGTAACACTAGGAAAGACTTTTGCATATTCTGTAATGCCATATGGTATGAAGAATGCACCAGCCACATTTCAGAAGCTCATGAATGTTGTAACAGAGGGTTTGGCAGGGTGTGTTGTTTATGTTTATGATGTATTAATCCTCAGTGACAACTGGAAAGATCACCTATGCCAGGTCAGTAAATTTCTTGAGCGTTTGCTTCAGGCTAATCTTGAAGCTAATTTATCAAAGTGTGAGTTTGGTCAAGCTAAAGTTCAGTACCTTGGGTATGTAATTGGTGATAGACATGTTGCACCACCAGGAGCTAAGTTTCAGGTTATAAGTGATCTTCCCAGACCTAAAAGTAGGAAAGAGCTACTAAGATTTTTGGGAATGGTAGGTTATTATAGGAGATTTGTTCTTAACTTTTCAATTCTTGTATCACCACTTACAGACCTACTGAAAAAGGGAGTTAAATTTGTCTGGACCGATAACTGTGAATCCTGTTTCAGCAAACTTAAAGCTATCCTATTAAGTCAGTCAGTGCTCGCTACTCCAAATTTTGCTAAGCTTTTTAAGATGGCTGTTGATGCAAGTCATACAGGAGCTGGGGCTGTTTTGCTGCAAGAGGATGATCAGGGTATTGAACACCCTGTATCTTATAACAGTAAGAAGTTCACTCCACCTCAAAAGAACTACTCAACTATTGAGAAAGAGCTTTTGGCCTTGATTTTGGGTTTACAGCATTTTTCATTTTATTTGTGTTCTGATTTTGACCCCATAGTCATTTATACCGATCATAACCCACTGAAATTCCTTAGTAAGTTTAAAGATAAAAATCAGAGATTGACAAGATGGAGTCTACTTCTTCAGGAGTATTCATTAGACATACAACATGTCAAGGGGAAAGAAAATGTTATTGCAGATTGCTTATCTAGACTTTAGACAGATTATTTTAGAGTAATAAGAAATTTCCTTTGTAAATTTCTTTTTCTTTGTGGGGAGGTGTTACATAACCTATGATTTCATCATCCTTTGTGTAATTCTAACGTACAGTATGCTGCATGTTTGATCACGCGCGTGTTCTACCTCACTCCCCCCCTCCTCCCTTATAGTAGAGTAAGTCGTCCTTTCTGTTGTTCAGAGCAGGATTGTCAACTCTTTGTCCCCTATGGCTTCATTTGCGCGTCCTTCTTACAAGTTGTATCAAGCTCTGCCGGCCCCTATATAATGAGCTCAGTCTCTGCATTAATTGCCAGTTAGATCTGCTCCTCATTTTGCTCACATCTCTGTCGTCCCCTGTACAGTTGTTATTATTATTGTGAGTGCTCACGAACTCTCCACCCATCTAGCAGCTGTGTAATTTGAGTATAATTGTTTTTAAATTTTGTTCTTGTAATGTTTTGCTTTTGGTTTTGATTCGTAGGCCTAGTAAAGTTTTTGTAATTCATATTGTCAGCCAGTGGTAATAATATTTTGTATCTGTAATAATATATCTTGTATTCACTGAGTATTATCTGGTTTTCTCATTTTATCAGGGCTGACTTAGATAAATTTACTCTTGCTAATTTCGTGTTAATAGAGGCTATTGCAGTTAACCATATATTTAACCTGTTTTTTGCCATTACATTATCCTTATGAGTCCTGAATGTTTTGTTGTTAGTTTGAGCATTAAACTTTAACTTGTAATTTTACCTAATACTTTTGTTTTGAACCTGGAACTTTACGGGACAGTAGCGATTTTTAGTATTCTCACTTAAAGTGTACATTATCTTTCTCTGTACAATATATATATAAATATATACAGTATATATATATATATATATATATATATATATATATGTTTATTTGTATATGTATATATATATCTATCTATATATATATATATATAAATATATACAGTATATATATATATATATATATATATATATATATATATATATATATATATATATATATATATATATATATATATATATAGATAGATATATGAAGCCCCTGTGGTACAGTTGTAGAGTGTGCGGTTTCGTACACTGGTGAACCAGGGTTCGCGCCCCACCAGTGTAATGAACTTTGGAAGTGTTCACCCGGCCACGTACTACATTGGCAGACAGAAGGGGTGCTGTGGTTGAACCAGTGTCGCATATTATAAAGTATGCTTGCACCCAGTCGGCTTGTGTGGGCCGATTACACTTGGTTCACAGACTACACATACATCCAAAGCCACTCCAACACTATAATTACACTTACAAGCACCTCTCACCCTACATACAATTTCTACTAGACAGCATAAGCCACTTGGTAGAGATACATTGGTTGTATCGTCCTGACTTCAGTCGGGATAGGCCAGTCCTGCAATGGATACTCAAACGGCTGATGATGATGATGATATACTCTCTCTCTCTCTCTCTCTCTCTCTCTCTCTCTCTATATATATATATATATATATATATATATATATATATATATATATATATATATATATCAGGGAAAGCCCCAGGAATTGATGGAGTGTGTGGTGAAATGCTGAAGCATGGGGGAGAGATAGTAGTAGAATGGATGTGGAAGATGTGCAGATTGGCCTGGGAGGACGGTAGAGTCCCGGAGGATTGGAAGTCAGGTATAATTATTCCCTTGTACAAAGGAAAAGGGGAAAAAGAAGTGTGTTGTAATCATAGAGGCATTTGTCTTCTTAGTATAATAGGAAAAGTGTATGGTAGGATACTTATTGACAGAGTTAGAGAAAGAACAGAGAATTTAGTTGGAGAAGAACAGGGACGCATTAGGAAGGGAAGAGGTTGTGTAGATCAGATATTCATTCTCAGATCTTTAGTGGAAAAGTTTCTAGAGAAGGGAAAGAAGTTGTATGTGGCTTTCATGGATTTGGAGAAAGCACATGACAGGGTGGATAGACAAGGATTGTGGAAAGTGTTAAGAATATATGGCGTAGATGGGAAGTTGTTGAATGCTGTGAAGAGTATGTACGATGGCGCGAAGGATGCAGTGCGTGTGGATGGTGAACTACGTGAATTTTTCTCTTTGAAAGTTGGGTTGAAACAGGGATGTTTCATGTCTTCATGCTTGTTCAATCTGTACATTGATGGGGTAATAAAAGAGGTAAAAGGTAGGGTAGTGGATGTTGGAGTGGCCCTGGTGAGAGAGGATAGTGTTTGGAAACTCCCTGTACTGTTGTTTGCAGATGATACTGTGTTGTTGAGTGAAGACGAAGGGGAGCTGCAAGGCTTGGTGGATGAGTTTGAGAGAGTGTGTAAGAAACGGAATCTAAAGGTGAATGTAGGGAAGAGTAAAGTGATGGTCTTTGAGAGAGGTGAAGTCAGTGAATGTACAGCGAGGTTGGATGGTGAGGAATTGGAAAATGTGAGTACTTTTCAGTACTTGGGTAGTGTGATGAGTAAGGATGGAGGTTTGAAGGGTGAAGTGCTTGAAAGGGTACAGCAGGGAAGAAAGGTTGCTGGTTCTTTGAAAGCAGTGATAAGAAACAGGGAAGTGAGCAGGGAAGTGAAAAAGTTACTACATGACAGTATTGTGATACCAACTCTAACGTACGGAAGTGAAGCTTTGACGTTGTTGGAAGGACACAAGTCAAGAGTGAGAGCAGTGGAAATGAGTTATTTAAGAGGAGCCTGTGGAGTCACATGGAGAGACAGGCTGACGAATGAGGATATAAAGAAGCGCTGTGGTGTTGATGTGGATGTGATAGGAAGCGTTATGAGGAACACACTGAGGTGGTTTGGCCATGTGGAGAGGATGGAGGGTGAAAGACTGACGAAGAGAGTGTATGTGAGTGAGGTGGAGGGGGAAAGAGGGAGGGGGAGGCCGAGGATGAGATGGAGGGAGGGGGTGGAAAGGTATATGAGAGAGGGGGTGTGAGTTGGGCGCCGGGGAGTGAAATGGCGGGGGACAGGGTGACTTGGAGGCGATTTGTTTGTGGCCACCCCAAACGGGATTGAGGCGTCTGGCAATAGATAGATAGATAGATAGATAAATCCAACGCTCAACAAAAGTGTTGCATACCCATGTCAAGGTGCGTGATATTTTTGTCTAAAAAAGAATGTGCTAAATTGGGGTTAAAAAATTTAGACAGAATATTCGGGTGCTAACATGACGTCTCGGCAGCCCGAGGCCTTACTACGCGGTGGTTGGCTGGCGACTCAGTTGCCTGCAGGATGCGAGAGAGAGGAGAAGCTGGCCGCTCCTCCCTCTCTTACTGCTCCAATCTTGACCTAGTGAACCGCAGTGTTTTGACCTTTGGCACTTTAATATGGCCCCTACCCGTGAATTGTCTAGTGAAATCATTTCACAGATCATTGTTGTAAAGGAGGCTGTCCATCCCAAGAAGGAAATTAGTGAAGTGGTTGGTGTGGCACAGTCGACAGTGCAGATGTGGTGTGCCCATTACAGGCAGGAGCAGAAAACCAGTGGTGACATTTCTACAAAGAAACAACGGTCTGGTAGGCCCAGGAAAGCTTCATTGAGGTCTGTGGATGTGCTAAAACATGCCGTGGAGTCTAATCCTCGTGTTACTGCAAAAAGGCTCAAGGAGAGCAACTGGAAAGTGTTTGGTGAAGTTTCAGTGAGCACTGTTTCTCGACGAGTCCATGAATTTGACTACACTAGCCACAGGCCTGTGAGAAAGCTACTAACACGTTACCACAGACTTCATTGGCTTGCCATTGCTAACAAGTATCTTACATGGGGTGATGAGCAGTGGTTGTCTGTGTTGTAGCCTGGTGATGGAACGTCTACTGTTACCTGTAATCGCGGAGTGCGAGTGTACCGGCACACAGGTAGTGACCCACTTGACCCCCGTTACGTGGAAAGCACAGTTAAACCCCCTGATTCACTTATGGTAATTGGGTTGTTTCTCTGGTAAGGGGTTGGGTAAGCTTGTTCTTCCCAGGAACCACAAAGTGAATCTGGACGGTTACCTGGAGCTGCTTTGTGATCATTTACCCGAGACCTTTGAGCTCACAGGTACACGAGTCTTTCAGCAGGACTGTGCACCTGCTCACACTACCAAGTCTGTCACCAACTGGCTTCGTGACTGCAAGGTTCCCTTCATGAATGACTGGCCAGGCAATAGCCCTTACCTCATCCCAATAAAGAACCTCTGGTACATCATAAAAAAGGATCTCTAAGGGAAGGACGTGAGCTCTCTGCCGAAGCTGGAAGCAGCCATTCGCAGGACCTGGGAAAATATATCACCCCAGCACATGAGGAACCTGGCCCTTTCATTTCCACGAAGTCTCAGGTCCGTGAAGAGGCGCAAACGATACCCTACTAAGCATTAAAAGTAATTATAATGCATTATTTACCTGTTTTTTCCATAGCTGAAAGGTTTCTTTGTTTTGTTTGTTTTTGGGCGCAGGGTGCGCAACACTTTTACGAGCACTATATATATATATATATATATATATTACAGAAGTAGACTGTAGCACCACTTGAGGAGGGCATTACTCCCAATGTGGGTGGAAAGCTGATGTCAAGGAGAGCTGGAGCTCCCATTTCATCAACCCTTGGAACTAGTTCCTGACCATCCCTCTTTGCTGAACTTTTTTTTCAGTGTTTCAGTAACACAGAGAGTAGGCCAGCATACTCTCCAATACAAGTTTATCTAACTGTCAACACCAAACTACATGCACAGTAGACGCTACACTTCCTTTTCAAAATTAAGTAAAGGAAAACTGCGCACTTAACCTGCCCTGTGCCAGTGTCATTTTAAAACGGCGTTACACAATTGCGCGCTTAGTGCCAGTGCTGTTTATTTATTTTTTTTTTTTTCAAAAAATCACAGAGAGCACAATTTTCAAACTAGGCGTGCAAAAATTGGTGAGGATGTACGACAACTCTTCCACCACCTTACCTCAGGCACTCAGGCCTATACACCTACGCGCTGAGGCATCGCCCTCACTCAGCCTCAGTCTGCTTGTACCACTCATACTGTACAGCCATGTCTTGCCGTGGTCTTTCTGACGATGAGATTCAGGAGCTCCTGAGGGTGTCCTACACTGGCGAAAGTGACGTTGACAATGACGTGAAAGATAAGGATTATGTGCAACTGGAAGTTGAAAGTACTAGTGAGGAGGAAATACCCACACCAAGGAAATCCAGGTATGTGGGGTATGCTAGTACCCGAGGGATGAGGCCATCACCATGTCGTTGCCTAGCCTTACTTGATGAGGAGGAGGATTCAGAGGAGGAGGTGAGGCTTCTAGTATTCCTGGGTGGCTGGGGAAGCTGAGGATTTTCCCATGTGGGGTTGGGAGTTTTAGGAGGAAGAGAGGGAGATTTGAGAATATTCCACTGGCTGGGGACGTAGGTGAGTCATCTTGCCTGCGCTATCCCTCGCACCCACATGACCTAGCCCGCCCTAGCACCTCAGGACAAAGTGTTCCCCCATTACCTGCAGCCAGCACATCCACAGAAAGTGTTCCCCAATTCCGCACACCCAGCACATCCCGTGAAAGTGTTTCTCCTTTTGCTACATTTCCAATCATATTGAGGGAAAACGTTCC
Organism: Coenobita brevimanus; assembly: GCF_032717465.1. Classification (NCBI taxonomy): domain Eukaryota; kingdom Metazoa; phylum Arthropoda; class Malacostraca; order Decapoda; family Coenobitidae; genus Coenobita; species Coenobita brevimanus. The sequence goes on along the minus strand of NC_136985.1, from coordinate 6,543,958 downwards.
CCTATTCCCCACACTTCCCAGCACCTCTAGTGAGACTTTTCCCTCCTTCCTCACACTTCCCCACGCTTCCCCACGGCCCTTGGATGAGGGAGGTGATGATGGTGATGAGGAGGAACTGACGTGGGAGTGGGAGGATGGGAGTGACTTTGTTCCAGAAATACACCCGTTCACATACGAGCATGTTGCTGGATGTACTGTACCTGAACTAACCCCAACTTCAAGTAGGCAGGATTTCTTTAGAAGTTTCTTTACTGTGGACTTTATATTGAGAATTGTAGTGCCAACCCCTAAACCACGGGGTTGTTTTGGCTTGACATGCGCGTCCCGCTAGGATATTCGCGCTCTGACAGACTTTGTAAAAATATTTGACAAAAATCAGTTATTAGTCCTAGAATATTATAGTTAAATATTCTTATAGCACATACCTTCAGCTTTCCCCTGGGATGTTGTTGAGCATTCGTCGTCTACCATAGGACTTGTGGAGATTTCTGAAGTTGGGTAACGAAGTCTCCATTTTACACTTCCCAATACCCCGTAATATGGTTACCACTGCCTGATATTATAACTACAAACACTATTCTATGAACTTCAAGTAGTTTGGAATCCATATTCCAAAAAAAAAACACTGTGAAAGCAATGTAAATTATGAGTGCATACGAGCTTTCCTGCCATGCTGGTTCCCCGATGGTATTCTGAGGCGGAGCTGTCATTTATTATTTATAAACACACTCACACCTTATATTCCTAGTACTTTATTACACTTATTTATGTATACAATATTTATCTATAAGTTTCTTTCAGTAAGTAGTTTATTTTCACTCCAGGCACTCACCTTCTCGTCCTGTATACTTGCGTTGAGAGCGAATCTGTCACTTTCACTTTTATAACTCATAGTATTCATACATACTAGAGTGAAACTTTCACTTTCATTACTCCTAATATATATACTCGTTTTCTTATATTACTACTCATTTACATTTCTATTTGCATTCTCTATTTTATTTACATTATTTACATTTCTATTTTATTTACACTATGTTATGCACTGTCACTTGCAGTAACTTATAAAACTATTTTCCACTGCTCACTTATAGTTACATTCATTGCTTGCACTTGCTGTTTACACATTATTTACATTTCCACTTGCACTGTTTTAGAGTCACCAGAAAGATCGTAGTCACTGACCATCATTTTCATTGATAAATTAGCCAGTTCACGTTCCACAGCAGTCACTTAGCCCTTTACCCCTTTCCACATGAGGTTTAATAGGGGTAGAGGTCACAGGGCCCTTTGCAGGGGCTAAAAAGCAGCGGAATTGGACAGGCGGGAATCCGACGTGGTTTCACCTTGAAAGACGACAGTAAACTGAATGTTGTTGCCTAGGGGGAGTGAAGGGCTGCCAATGTCAGCGTGGTGACAGCTGCTAATATATACACTATGAAATGATTGGCAGGAAATCTAGACAATACATAATAAATTAGGTAGTTTCAGGTGAAGTGAAGCTTGGACGTTGCTGAAAGGACACAAGTCAAGAGTGAGAGCAGTGGAAATGAGTCATTTAAGAGAAGCTTGTGGAGTCACATGGAGAAACAGGCTGACAAATGAGAATATAAAGGAGCATTGTGGTGTGGATATGAATGTGATAGGAAGCATTAGGAGGAATACACTGAGATGGTTTGGCCATGTGGAGAGGATGGAGGGTGAAAGACTGACGAAGAGAGTGTATGTGAGTGAGGTGGAGGGTGGAAGAGGGAGGGGGAAGCCGAGGATGACATGGAGGGATGGGGTGGAGAGGTACATGAGGGAGTGGGGTGTGAGTTGCGAGCGGGGCAGTGAAATGGCGGGGGACAGGGCGACGTGGAGGCGATTTGTTTGTGGCCACCCCAACGGGATTGAGGCGTCTGGCAATAGATAGATAGATAGATAGTTTCAGGTGAATGTAAATATCACTTAGGCTTCTCCCTTCCTTTCTTATATTTATTTTTATTATGAGAATACGTCAAACGGCATATTTCAAGGGGAAATAAACAGGGAAAATTAGCGAACGAGTGCACATGAGGTGTTGCCAGGTGATAATTAGCCCATTCCAGATGTATGACAGTATCAGTTACCTTTTCTCTTTCTTTTAGATATTATTTTGTATAAGAATAGGGCAAAGGGCACATTTCAGTGGATAAAATAAGTGGAAAAATCCGTCCAGCATTTGTGTAGTGCAGCGCAGCTGGTCAGGCGGGAGGAGAGGTAAGGAGGGGGGGAGTCAAGGACATGAGAATAATGGCTAAATTGTCAACAGTGGATGGGAGTACAGGTGACATTAGCAGAAATGAGTATAGCTGGACACTGGTAGTATTGATAGACGATACAAGCCACCACTTGAAAGCCTGGGCGAATTCAAAATAACACAGAATCACAAAAGTGACGCCCCGTGGTATGATCCCTTGCTCCCGAGCGTCACGAAAGTGATGCCCCACGGTTAAGGGGCTAACAAACGCCTTTGCTGCCTTTGAGCGTGTAGGGGCAACACAGACGTCACATTGCCGGTTGTTTGAGGTAGACGTGAGCTAAATGAAATGTATGTGTTCCTAGGCCTGGTACTTTTGATGGGGATTTTGGAAAAGAACCAGCTCCCCTCCTACTGGACTGTAGATCCACTAATGGAAACACCTATCTCTGGGAAAGTAATGGGGAGGAATACATCCTGAGCCGACTGCATTTCTTTGACCAACTTGGACCTTGCAAACGCAAACAACATGGACAGGATGAGGAGGATACGTGTGGTTTTCGATCACCTACGTGAGAATTTCTTACTTTCTTTTCTCTCTACAGAGACCTCGTCATAGACGAGAGTCTTGTGCTATGGAGAGGTAATATTGCCTTTAGGCAAAATATCCCCAGCAAAAGGAACAGGTTTGGTTTCAAAATCTTTGTGATGTGTGACTGTAAGACTGGGTATGTGCAGGACATAGTCCTTTACACAGGTGTTCAGACGGACATCATCGAAGATCGAACCTTGGGACTGTCTGGGGCTGAGGTGAAGACAATGATCGATGAGTACTTTCATTGTGGGCACATCCTGTACCTGGACAACTGGTACACAAGCCCCCTTCTGGCCAGGTACCTTCACCTTCAGGAGACAGGTCTGTGTGGCACTGTAAAAAAGAGCCAGAAGCACATGGTGAAGGTGGGGATGAAGCTGCAAAGGAACTGAAGTTGTATTTTACAAGGCCAATAACATCCTTGCAACAGCATGGTATCACAACAGAGAAGTCTTCCTCCTCTCGTCTGTACTCAGGCCACTCGTACACTGCAACGACAGCATTGACTACAGGACAGAAGGGCGGCGCCACGTCTGGAAACCAGAACCTGTCTTGGCCTACAATGTGAATATGCAACAGGTAGATCAGTCGGACGCAATGATTTCCAACGTGGATTGTACCAGGCCTATGATGAAGTAGTACAAGAAACTATTCTTCCACCTCCTCGACATCACAGTCCTGAATGCTCACCTGCTCATCCTCAGGTAACCGGCGTAAAGGAGACCTTAAAGGCTTATATTCGTGAGCTGGTGTGGGAAATACTGGGGGAATAGTCAGAAGAAAGGACTGCCGCTTGCCACAGTCACACTGCTGCAACACCTATCCGCCTCACTGGTTGCCACTTTCTCACGATCATCCCTCCCAGTGAGACTCGTCAGAATCCACAGCAAAGGTGTCATGTGTGCACAAATAGCATCACAAGGCCGCGTACTCAGCGGAAGGACTGTTGGCATATGTGTGCATAATGCAACCTTGGTCTGTGCATCTATCCTTGCTTTGAGGAGTACCACACTTCAAAACTATTGAGTAAGACGGAGAAAGACTCTTGTAAATATTTTCTCATAAGTGTAAGGACTGTATATAATGAAGTAATGTTGTTATCATAAGTGTAAGGTGATGTATTCACAGTGAGGCACTCAGAAACACTCTTACAGTGTCTGTGTATACTGAAGGCATGTTGTAAATAATATACCGTAAGTGTAAGTGCAGTACATAGTGAAGTAAAGTTGTATGTAAGGTACCATAAATGTAAGACAGAAGGATACACAGTGAGAGAGATATGTGACAGGTGACAGGTGTTGCAGTACTGAGTGATTTATATGGGAAAAAATCATGTTTTTTGTATGAAATCCAGTGAAAAAAATTATGCCATATGAAGCAAACTGAAAAGTGTAAAAAACAGTGCTAGACCTTCCCAGAGTAACGTTGGCCAGAATACCTGAGTTTACCTTCGTAGAAAACGAGGTTTTCTCTCACCTTCACTGCGGTTCTTCTGGGTAACCACACCTGAGGGAGCAGACCTGGGACTTCCAGAAAACGCACTTGTAGCCTCCAGTGAGTCTTTTGATGGTCATATTCGTTTTTTTCACATCAAAATCTATCATTTTAGCCTAAAGAAAAAGAAATAGAAAATTGCCCAGCAATGGCGTGCCATTGTATGTCTGGGAGTGTCCGACACACGGCGAGTTAAACCATGCCTCGGGGTCCCCAGAGGGGGGTGGACACAAATGCCCCCACCATCCGCCCTTTCCAGGTGACGACTACGAGCTGCCTTGAACCAGTGTCTGACTCACTTCTTCATTTCTACAACATTCACAGCCTTTCCTCTAACTTTCTCTATCTTGAACACCTCTAAACCTCACCTTCTCTTTTTACCCAAAACTCAGCTATCTGAGGCAACTGACAGCAAACCCTTTTCTGTATCCTCCTGCTTTATACTCATTTCAAAGCCAAAGGTGGATGTTGTGTATATGTACACAACAACTTATCCTGCTCTCATGTTCCTGAACTCGATTCTTTTGAGCTCTCCACTCTGTGGCTTCGGTTGTCCTGTCATTCTCTGAAATATATCTGCACTGTTTACTTATCCCTTAATTCTCTTGACTATCAAATTTTTTTTCGACTATCTTACTTTTTTTATGGAACACATTCTATCCATTTCTCCTTTCTCTGAAATCTCCACTCTAGGACATTTCAATATTCACCACCACCTTTGGCTCTCCTCTCCTTTCACTGATCCTCCTGGTGAACAAGCCTACATCTTTACTATCCTTAATGACCTAGAGCAGCTTGTATAGCACCCTACCCATATCCCTGACAGGCTTGGAGACAGCTCCAACATACTTGACCTCTTCCTTACACCTAATCCTTCTGCTTACACTGTCAATCTTTTCTCTCCATTGGGCTCAGACGATCATAACCTTATTACCTTAACTTGTCCTATCACTCCAGTACGGCCTGTGAACCTTCCAAAGAAATGTCAACTGGGGCACTTTGGAGCTGCATATTGGGAGGCCCTCAGGCAGTACTTCTTTGATTCTCCATGGAATGAATATTGCTTCCATGGCTGGGAGCCATCTGAGTGTGCCTTGCGCATTACACAGGTTATTCTCTCAGGCATGGAAGCATACATTCCTTCTTCATATCCTTTGACTAATGTAAGAAAGCTTTGGTTTAATTACGCTTGTTCTAATGATATCCGCAACAAGGAGAGGGCCTTTAAAAGGTACTAGAACCAGGCCACCCCTGAATCACATGTTTTTTATGCCGGAATCGTGCTAAGTCTGTTATTCGTTCTGCCAAAAATCATTTCATCTGTTCTAAATGCTCTCAACTCTCCATCCCGAATTCTTACCGCTTCTTCTGGCATCTTGCCAAAAATCTTTCTAACAACTTTACCTCATCATCCTTCCCTCCTCTTTTCTACTATGATGGTTCTGTAGCTATTTCTTCTATTGATGAAGCAGATCTCTTCGCTCAGACTTTCTCCTCCAATTCCACCTTAGACGATTCCAGTGCTGTTCCTCCATCACTTCCCCCCTCTGACCTCCTCATGGCTGACAATAAAATTTCTTCTGCTGGTGTATTCTCTGCCATCACAGGGCATATGGGCCTCATGGAGTTCCTCCTGTTGTCCTAAACAACTGTGCTTTTGAGCTTACACCCTGCCTAGGTAAACTTTTTCGCCTTTCTATTTCAACTTGTACTTTTCCTTCTTGCTGGAAGTTTGCTCTAATTCAGCCAGTCCCAAAGAAGGGTGACCGTTCCCAACCCTCTAACTATCGTCCAATTGCTTTAACAACCTGTGTCTCAATAGTTTTGGAGCCTATTCTTAACAGAAAAATTTTAAAACACCTTTCCTATCACAACCTTCTTTCTGATCGTCAGTATGGGTTCCGTCAGGGACACTCCACTGGCGATCTTCTCACCTACTTTTCAGACTGCTAGTCATCCTCCTTTCGGGACCTTGGCGAAAGCTTTGCCATTGCACTTGACATCTCAAAGGCTTTCGATCGACTCTGGCATAAATCTTTAATTTCCAAATTGCCCTCTTACGGTTTCTATCCTCCTATCTGTGCCTTCATCTACAGCTTCCTCTCTGGTCGTTCTATAGCCCCTGTTGTAGACGGCCATCGTTCTTCTCCCAGATCTATCAACAGTGGTGTTCCTCAGGGCTCTGTCCTATCACCAACTCTCTTCTTTTTATTCATCAGTGATATTCTAAGCTGTACATCTAACCCTATCCATTCATACGCTGATGATTCCACCATTCACCTTTCCTTTTGGTTCCTGCAACGTCCATCCCAGCATTTACTTTAGCAAACACGGGATGAGACTATGGCACACCAAATGTCTGACTTAGCTCGTATCTGTGACTGGGGTAATTTTTTTTTTTTTTTGTAATGCATTAAAGACTCAGTTTTCACACCTATCAAAATCTTCCACAGGAGTACCCACTAATGTTTAATAAAAATCCAGCTCAGTCCTGCAACTTATCCTTTAACATGTGCCTGGGTTTCAAATTCACTTGGGCTTTATCTTGAAAGATCATATTACATCTCACTTGTAAAATCGGCTTCCAAGAGATTAGGTGTGCTAAGACGAAAGTGTAGCCTTCTTTTACCCTTGCACAGTTGTTGACTTTATACACGGGTTTTATTCTTCCGTATGTGGAGTACAACTCTCATGTGCTGAGGAGAGCTCCCCATATACAGCTCTTCTCCAATAGAGGTGGAGCAAAAGGCTTTTAGTCTCATTAACTCTCCCTCTTCTTACTGGCTCCCTTCAACCTCTGTCTCTTCACCTCACTGTTGCCTTTTATCTCTTTTCTATCGCTACTTGCATGGTCACTGCTCCTCTGAACTACCTGCTTACATCCCTCCCACCTCAATAGCATGTGGGTAGCACCACGTCTAGCAACAAACTCATTATCTCTTTTCTTTCCGGACTCTCTAATGCAAGAGTTAACTGTCCCACTCCCCAGTCTTTCATCTATGCAACAAGAGTAAACTCTGGAGACTGTGCTCCCTCTGTCTCTATTTCCTACTTTCTATGATCTCCAGTCTTTCAAACGCACTTGGTGTGTCCATGGATCTCGAAATGAACGGATCTTGAATTTGGCTCTCTTGTATTTTTGTTCTTTTTCATGGGAAGGAACTTCTTTCCGGAGCTCCCTAGCATTTGGTTCCATCTTCCTTGTATATACATATATATATATATATATATATATATCCGGAGCTCCTATATATGGTTTCCATATTCCTTATATATATATATATATATGTATATATATATATATATATATATATATATATATATATATATATATATATATGTATATATATATATATATATATATATATATATATATATATATATATATATGTATATATATATATATATATATATATATATATATATATATATATATATATATATATATATATCTTTCCAGCTCCTAGCATTTGGTTCCATCTTCCTTGTATATATATATATATATATATATATATATATATATATATATATATATGTATATATATATATATATATATTGTTACGGAACAGAGATAGACAATGAACAGTTCAAGTGAGAACACCAAAATCACTACTGTCCCGCAACGTTCCAGGTTCAAAACAAAAGAGGTAAAATTACAGGTTAAAGTTTAATGCTCAAACTAACAACTAAACATTCAGGACTCATAAGGATAATGTAATGGCAAAAAATAGGTTAAATATATGGTTAACTGCAATAGCCTCTATTAACACAGAAATTAACAAGAGTAAATTTATCTAAGTCAGCCCTGATAAAATGAGAAAACCGGATAATGCTCAGTTAATGCAAGATATATTATTACAGATACAAAATATTATTAACAATAGCTGACACCCAAAACACATGAATCACAAAAACCTCACCAGGCCCACGAACCAAGCATCCCATGCCACACATTACAAAGAAAAAATGTAATAACACTTATACTCAAATTACACAGCAGCTAGATGGTCAGAGACTTCCTGAGCACTCACAAAAATAATAACTTTAACTGTACACGGGAGGACAGAGTAGGGAACAAAATGAGGAGTAGATCTAAGTGGCAATTAATGTATAGACTAAGCTCATTATATAGGGGCCGGCAGAGCTTGATACAACTTGTAATAGAAGGACGCGCAAATAAAGCCATAGGGGACAAAGAGTTGACACTCCTGCTCTGAACAACAGAAACAACGACTTACTCTACTATAAGGAGGAGAAGGGGGAGTGTGGCTTAGCACACACAAGTCTGGTCACTATGGAAGCCATAGAGGCGAATCGTGATCAAACATGCAGCATACTGTACTTTAGAGATTATACATATGATGATGAAATCATTGGCTATGTAACACCTCCCCACAAATAAAAAAGAAATTTACAAAGGAAATTTATTATTACTCTAAAACAATCTGTCTAAAGTCTAGATAAGCAATCTGCAATAACATTTTCTTTCCCCTTGTATCATGTTGTATGTCTAATGAATACTCCTGAAGAAGTATGAGCTCCATCTTGTCAATCTCCTGATTTTTATCTTTAAACTTAATAAGGAATTTCAGTGGGTTATGACAGGTATAAATGACTATGGGGTCAAAACCAGAACACAAATAAAATGAAAAATGCTGTAAACCCAAAATCAAGGCCAAAAGCTCTTTCTCAATAGTTTTGAGTAGTTCTTTTGAGGTGGAGTGAACTTCTTACTATAATAAGATACAGGGTGTTCAATACCCTGATCATCCTCTTGCAGCAAAACAGCCCCAGTTCCTGTATCACTTGCGTCAACAGCCATCTTAAAAGGCTTAGCAAAGATTTAGGAGTAACGAGCACTGGCTGACTTAATAGGATAGCTTTAAGTTTGTTGAAGAGAGGATTCACAGTTATCGAGTCCAGACAAATTTAACTCCCTTTTTCAGTAGGTCTGTAAGTGGTGATACAATAATTAAAGAAGTTAAGAACAAATCTCCTGTAATAACCCACCATTCCCGAAAATTTTTGTAGCTCTTTCCTACTTTTAGGTCTGGGAAGATCACTTTATAACCTGAACCTTAGCTCCTGGTGGTGCAACATGTCCATCACCAATTACGTACCCAAGGTACTGAACTTTTAGCTTGAGCAAACTCACACTTTGATAAATCAACTACAAGATTAGCCTCAACCAAACGCTCAAAAAATTTACTGACATGGCATAGGTGATCTTTCCAGTAGTCACTGAAGATTAATACATCATCAATATAAACAACACACCCTGCCAAACCCTCTGTTACATCATTCATGAGCTTCTGAAAATGGCTGGTGCATTCTTCATACTACATATGGCATTAAAGAACATGCAAAAGTCTTTCCTAGTGTTACAAAACATGAGATCTCCCTAGCACGTTCAGTCGCAGGTACTTACCAGTATCCCTTTAACAAATCAGACTCACTTATGTACCTAGCCTTTCCGATCTTGTCTATGCAATGCTTCCATGAGGGAGAGGGTAAGTGTCTGTTTTGGTTATCTGATTAACACGTCTGTAGTCGGTACAAAGCCGCTGTGACCCACCTGGCTTAGGGACTAGAGTGACAGGGGAACTCCACTCGCTCTGACAGGGCTCAATCATCTTGTGGTCCAACAGGTAAGCCAAGCTCACTTCTCGATGAGAGGAACTTTCACTAGGTTCTACGGTAAGGAGGCAGTTTAATTGGCTTTGCGTCTCCAACATCGACATCATGCATCCAACACTGTGGTTCTTCCTGGAGTGGCCTGGAACACTTGCGGGTACTCCTGCAGTAATGCAGAAAACTCCTGCCATTCCTAGGAGAGGTAGATGAGAAAGCTTAGTCTGGAAGTCATTCTTGATATGGGATTCTTCCCCAAACTATCACTCAGGCTCATGCTGCATGGGAGAACTTCACTTGCAGACTCGGGTGGAACAGCTACAGTGCAGACTGGAACATTTTCGTCCCGCCTGTATTATAACTTTAGCATGTTGATATGACAAAGGTGCTTGTTCTTTCTACGATCTGGTGTGGCGATGACATAGTTGACATCACTGAGTTTCTTCTCCACGAAATAAGGACCACTAAACTTGGCTTGAAGAGGTTGCCCATGCACCGGTAGCAGAATCAAAACCTGATCCCCTGGCTGAAAGTGGCGTAACCTGGACTTCTTATCATACCAAGTCTTCATCTTCTCCTGAGTAGCTCCTAAACATTCTCTAACGCCAGCTGTCAAACAGTGGACAGCCGTTCTTTGAACTTCATCACTTACTCCAGTAGGTTGACGTCATCTTCCTCCGGCAGCCAAAGCGTCCTTGAGTAGCTTAAGGGGTCCTCTTCCGTCCATGACCCAAACAGTAGTTCAAAGGGTGAGAAGCCCAGTGATTCACTTAGGAAATTCTCTTGTGGCAAATACAACAAATGGAAGACCTTTATCCCAGTCTTTTTCATGTTCCAAACAGTATTTCTTGAGCATCGATTTGAGTGTTTGATGATATCTCTCCAACGCTCCTTGGGTCTGGGGACTGTGAGCTGAAGACGTGATCTAGGTGATGCCCAACTCTTTCAGAGACTGCTTGAAAACGACTACATGAAATTACTGCCCGGTCTGACTGTACCTCTTTGGGTAGAACACTAGCATTTCCTTAACCACGTTCTTTGCTGAGATATTTCTAAGTGGAATGGCTTCAGGATAACGAGTAGCCATATCAATCAGGGACAACACATAAGAAAATCCTGAAGAAGTCTTAGGAAGAGGGCCCACAATATCCACCAACACACGGGTGAATGGCGCCTCAAAAGGAGGAATGGGAACTAGAGGTGCAACCTTTTGTGTCTGATTACACTTCCCCACAGCTTGACAAGTGTGACAAGACTTACAATACCTTGAAACATCTCTGAAGATACCTGGCCAGTAGAAGTGTTTCCAAATGTGTGCCACAGTCTTCCCCTTCATTCCAAGATGTAATCTGCCAAACCTGGAATCATGAGCCACTCTAATGATATCCTGCCTACAAACACGAGGACAAACAATTTGATGAACAACCTCCCATTCACAGTTCGGCTGATGCTGTTGGGGGTCTCCATTTTCTCATAAGTACTCCTGACTTTATATAATAACAAGTAGAACCACCAGCTGGGCTCTTCCTCACTGCAAGCGGAGTTAGCTAGACCTTTCCAACTCAGGGTCAGCAACCTGCAACTCAACCAACTCTTGACAGAGACAAATTATCAACACTACGGGGTACTGCCTCATCTGGTGAGTGGTCCAAATTAGCAAGAAAAGTGTCAGCTAGGATAACATCATCATCATCATTATCCTCTAAGTCACACAGTAACGTTAGACTTAGCCCTAGTGACAGCACGTGCAGAGGGAACACCTCAGGGACATCACAAATCCTGGGTCGCAGCCACTGGTTCACTAGACAGCTGAGGAGCACTGGAAACACTTGACTTCCACCAATATCATTTCCAAGTAAGAAAGTTACACCTGACATTGGGAGTGTGTCAGCCAACCCAGCCATAACGGAACCATTAACAAAACCAGGACTCTAAATTCACTCTGCATAGAGGGACAGAGAAATAATTATTCCCTACACCTTGTAAGATTACAGTTTCATCAGAGGAATTAACATTAGAGCCTAGAACACTGGTCAGCATAAGGGATTGGCAAGCACCTGTATCACGATATTTTTTAACTAATTTCCTGTCATTACTGTCCAGAGGACTGACAAAACCATCAGACAGGAAATTAGCACATGAACTCTAACGAGAGTGTCACCCACGTTACAGCTCCAAAGAGGAGCTTCATCATGAGAATTTAATGTACCCCTCAAAGCAGGTTCGATTAACTCGGTTAAAGAAATTCACAGAACTCTCAAGGGTGGACACTATAGACCAACTGACTGAATATTTAAAGACTCCTTTTTGTTCACATCACTGAGTCTCCTGAAACATTTCTCCGTAGTATGACCAAGCTTACTACAATAAGTACATTTACTTTTCTGAAATCTAGAATTGGAGCTGGTATTTACTTCCTGAGAAACATCATCTTTATTCTCTTTCCTGTTACCTGTACTCCACGAGTAGAGGCAACGTACTTACTCAGCTTTTCTTTTTTCTTTAGCATATCTCTTGTCAGTGAGAACATATTCATCATCTAAAACTGCAGCATCAGACAAATTATCTATTCTTTTCTCATCAAGATATAGGCTTACATCTTTATTAATACACGTTTTTGAACTCCTCCAGCAAAATAATCTGCTTAAATTTATCAAAATCAGAATTTACATTCTTAGAATTTAACCATTGCTCTAACAGATCTTTTTTTATTTTTGCATACTCAACATGGGATTGCTTATCTTGCTTATAAATTGTCCTAAATTTTACTCTATAGGCTTCAGGAACAAGCTCATAGGCCTTAAGAATCAAGCTCTTAACTACATCATAATTATCAGATTGATCCTGAGGCAAAGATGCTTAAGTTACTTAAGCTTTACCGGTGAGAACAGTTTGAAGGAGTACTGGCCAATACTTTTTGGGCCAATGAAAACCTGTAGATACCCTCTCAAACAACTGAAAATACTTTGTTAAATCAGATTCATTAAAAGGAGGGACAAGTTTAACATTTTTAGCCACATCAGAATCATCAGAGCTACATGATCCGGTTCCACCTTGTTTCATGCAATACTCATGGTCTGCCTGAATCCTAGCAATTTCAATTTGTGCCTGTGCCTCCTTAGAACGTGCCTGAAACTCAGCCTCCTTAGCACGAGCCTCTTGCAGGGCCAGCTGTAACTTACCTATTTCAATCTACGTTTGCTCATCTGGAGTAGTTACATTAAACAAGCTTTCATTAATCATGTCAACAATTTGATCTTTAGAATGATGAGAGCGAACAGCAATTCCCAATTGTTGAGCAACAAGCTTAAGTTCATTCTTTGTTCTGTTTTCTACATCACACACTGTTTGCAGATTTGACAAAAAATCTTTGGCTTCATCAAGCTGACAAGTATTAGACATCATGAATAAATCACAGTCCTTTATTATCAAGCATTATCACTATGACAATATCCTAGATATCCTCATTAAGAGGTCGCCAAGCTTATGTTACGAAAACAGGAGATAGATGTGGTTTACCAGTGAGAATTCTCAAATCACTACATCCCTTTGTGAGACGTTCCATGTTCAAAACAAAAGGGTTAAGCAAAATTACAGTAGATTAAAGTTAATATGCTCAAATATATAATAACTTAACATTGGGACTCATAAGGATGCTAAATGTAATGGCAAAGAACAGGTTAAATACATAATAACTGCAATAGCCTCTATTAACTGAAATTAGCAAGAGCAAATTTGATCTAAGTCAGCCCTGACAAAATGAGAAAACCAGATAATGCTCAGTTATTAGAGATATATTATTACAGATACAAAATATCATTAACAATGGCTGACACCCAAAACACATGAATCACAAAAACCTCACCAGGCCCACGAACCAACCACCCCATGCCACACAGTACAAGAAAAAATGTAATAACACTTATACTCAAAGTACACAGCAGCTAGATGGTTGGAGACTTCCTGAGCACTCAGAAAAATAATAACAACTGTACAAAGGAGGACAGAGATGTGAACAAAATGATGAGTAGATCTAAGTGGCAATTAATGCGGAGACTGGGCTCATTATATAGGGGGCCGGCAGAGCTTGATACAGCTTGTAAGAAGGACGCGCAAATGTCCATGAGGGACAAAGAGTTGACACTCCTGCTCTGAACAACAGAAAGAACGACTTACTCTACTATAAGGGGGAGAAAGGGGGAGTGAGGGTAGAACACACAGAATCTGGTCACTATGGAAGCCACGAGGCGAATCGTGATCAAACATGCAGCATACTGTATGTTAGGAGTATACAAAGGATGATGAAATCATTGAAAATATGTAACAATATATACATATATATATATATATATATATATATATATATATATATATATATATATATATATATATATATATATATATATTGGCAGACGCCTCAATCCCGTTTGGGAGTGGCCACAAGCTCCAATCGCCTCCAAGTCGCCCTGTCCCCTGCCATTTCCCTGCCCTGCTCCCAACTCACACCCCCTCACTCATATACCTCTCCCACCCCATCCCTCCATCTCATCCTCGGCCTCCCCCTCCCTCTTCCTCCCTCCAC